>NC_034413.1:37651792-37907162 GCF_002078875.1 Numida meleagris | reverse complement strand
CAGCTTAAATTGTAATTATATTGTATTATAGTGTGTTGTTTTGCATTCCGATATCGTATTTAGTAAATTAGTTTGTTTCTCCTCAGATTGTTGCCGCTGTTCTTTGCTCTCAGGGCCATCTCCCTACCCTTTTCCCCTTTCCCCTTTTCCCGGGACGTGGGCCCTTGGGTCCCCCGTCCCCTTTGTCACGGAATCGGGCCTAA
The DNA here is from genome assembly GCF_002078875.1 of Numida meleagris. Taxonomy (NCBI): domain Eukaryota; kingdom Metazoa; phylum Chordata; class Aves; order Galliformes; family Numididae; genus Numida; species Numida meleagris. Next base: position 37,906,959 of record NC_034413.1, on the reverse strand, counting down.
CGCCCGTAAACCGTCGACATCCCTACACAGACCTGGGTTGGAAATGGGGCTGCTAAAAACACCTGCACCCAAGTCCTGCACCATTCTCCAAACTCTCCTTGCTTTTATCACTCCTGGACTTCTTTCCCTGCATTTTCACTCTGTGATGTCTGGGTCAAGGCAGCAAGGAAAGAGGAAGGACCTTTGAGTGATGGTGTCAGCAGCTGAAGAACTACAGCAACTGAGCAGATTTTGCTCATTGGGAATACACGACACACTAAATGAAATGAGCTTATTCCCCTAAAGTGGTTTCAAGAACAGTGTTTTCCCAGGAAAGGGAAGGTACGAGACCCAAGCCCAGAAAGACTGGAGAGAAGAAACTGGGATAGGAAGAGATTGCGTTCAGAAAGAGAAGTGATTTTTTCATCTGGACACCCAGTCCCGACTGGGAAAAGGAGTTGCTGGACAGAGATGTTCCCTAAGTCAGAATGAAAATGACACGCCAAGGATCAATTGCTAGACACCCTGAAGATCAGCAAATCCTGATGACTTCTACAGGAACTGATGAAGCCACAACTGTGCACAAGGTGAAGGTGTTCACTCCTTCCATGACCTGTGAAATGTCATGACAGGTCTAAGGACAGACTGCCATTAAAAATCTCTTTGGCAAAAGCACAAAAGGGAGCAAAAACAGGAGCAGGAGACAGAGAGCGTGCTCAGTCCTTTTCAGAAGCACCATATCCTTAGAAAAGATGGGGATCAAAATGCAGCACCCTCTGGAAGATCCAAGCTGAACTGTTTGGACATCTCCACCCAGCCCATCCACAGCACATACTGAGGCTGGGATGGACATCTCAGGCAAGACCTTATGGCCTGGAAAACATAGAAGGAATGTCCTCCATTGGCCTGGCCAAAGGGCAGCAGCAGCGGCATGCACGAGCTCGGGCAGGACAGGGCCATCTGCAGCCACAAAGCACTTCATTAATACATGTTGCTCTTCTAGGTGCTGAGAGGGAGAGCGAAGTCTGGAGACTCAAGCTGTGGGTGAGGCCCCTCCCCTGCAAATGGCACAGCTGCTGAAATCATTTGTTTTTAGAAAGAGGGAAGGGGAGAAAAGAGTTTTTTTGGTATCCAATTCACAGAGCTCTGCTTTTTCTTTTTTATTTTCCCTAATGTGAAAAGTGCTTTGTGAATGGGCCAGCTAAAATTATTTATAATGAGCTGATTTCCATAAAATTGGGCTAATTAATTTCCATGCTGCCTGATGAAAATTGCTAACATCGGCTTTTTACTGACAATCGAGGTCCTGCAGGCAGTCCCACACCCATCTGACTGGTGGAAGTCCAGGCTGGATCCTCAGCTCGTGTATATCAGCGGATAGCTGCCCACACAAGCAGAGCTGTGGGCTGGTTTGCTCAGGATATAATTACTCTGGTCCACTTTGCAGTTTACATGGGGATAACGGTGTGTAATCTCCAACGATGGGCACATAGAAATAAAAAGGCGTTGCAGGAAGCCATTCTTCAAGCTCCTGAAAGCCAGGCAAAGACTCAGCTCAAGTAGAACTAGCTATCCCCATTGGATTTAGATACAATGTCACCTCTCAGAAAAATCCGGACATTACAGAACAGGCTCCCCAGCAAGCACTCTAGGCACACGAGCCCACAAATCATTTCCAAATATTCCCATCTATGTATTGAGCAGTGAAAATGCCAACGTCTGCTCACAGCTACGTGTGTGCCCTGCGTCGATCAATCCCACTGCACCAGTCAGCTGGGAAGGAGAGGGAGAGCTCGAAGGGAAAGTAAGAAACAACCTTAACAAAGTGCTCCAGTGGTTGAGGTTTCCCAAACAGTCAAGGGGTATGCATGCTCCTAAGTGATTTACATGTGAAAATTGCCATTAAAGGGATTAAGATTACCCTTTTAAATCCATTTCACGCGGCATTAGTGGACTGGAGTCCACCTATGGCTACTTCTGCGGAGAACAGTTGACTTTGCAAAACAAAATGATGCTGTCCTGCATCAATAAGATTTCACAGGTATAATCAAAAGCAGTGTTTGGCTGGTCTTAGAAGCAGAAAAGTGCTCCTCACAGCATCTTTGTCTGGGGGCTACCTTTGACAATATTTTCTAAATCACATTAGGCATTAAGTCCCTAAGCCCACACACCGCCAAAATGCCCAGTGGCATTTAGAAAGGTATTATAACCAAGATGCAACATAGGCTTGGAATGGTTCTTGGACTCGTGAGAAACATTTTGTTGATAATCTCACGTTATTCCCATCTGCACAGTCTCCTGCGAGCCCAGCGGCGTTAAGTTGGGGATTGTGACACCTCCGGTGATGTCCGTGTCTGCACCTACAGCCTTTCTAACCAAGAGATTATCTTTCCCAGATATAAAATGTTTCACATTAGCACTGTAGATCAACTTGTTGATTTTACTACAGCAAACCAAAGTAAAGCAAAATCAAACAACTTGTTTTTCTTATCTAAATACTGCTAAATGGTAATGTATCAAGTTAATTCTGCCTTAGGCTTATTAACACAAATTGAATTTGCCACACTAATCAGATAAGAAGTTGGTATGCAATATGGAAATGAGTGATTTGCATTGACTGCTGTAAAATATAGTAATTGTATCTGTGCAAAACATGTATCTTGCAAAAAACCCCACAATTATTAGTAGTCACACAATGGCTGTAACTTATTGGATACTGTCAGAGCAATTTATCTGCTCTTTGCCTCAGGACTACACTTGCAAATGATCTACATAAATTACAGGGCGAATATTTCAGGTTTTGAGTTAGTTTACCTTGTCTCCCAGATCTGAGGCTCTGCATGAGAATCTGCAGCACCACAGTCACTCCCACAGTGAGAATCTCCAAAATACTCCAGGTCGGTTGGTGGGATCATGCACTGCAAAAGCCCACATGCAAGCCTTGCGTCTTTTTAAATTCCTTTTAAAGCCAGTTGAGATAGTTTCCTCTATTGTTAATAAAGAACCTCCATCTCCACCAGAAATTGCTGATAAGTCTTCCTGAAAAGCTTTTAAAAGCAGAGTGCAAGCATACACGCTATTTTTAACAGCAAACACTTGGAAATCCCATGTCTTTGGAGAGACAGGGAGAGCTGGTGTCAGCGGTGCTGCTGGTGTGTATGCCAGCCCCATGACAGAGGAAAACCACAACCACTGGGACCCAACAAACCTTCAGGTGATTAATTGCCTTAATACATTTAACACATTGCATTTTAACATTTCTAATAGCACAGCACCAACATTTGCAAGCATTTGTAGAGCTCTCCCACCATGAGGAAATGCAGCTCCATGACTCCCGCAGCTCTGATGCCCAAGACTTATCCCCACGTCTGACAGTCGATGGAAACTGCTTCAAAACTCATTCAGAGGCTTCATTTCCCTACCGCCTTTGTGCTCCCTATTAGTTTAACATGCATACTAGGCACAAATGCAGTGTGGATTTATGTGAATATATATTATAGCTAAAACCTTGATATACGTCAAGCTAATATCTCTTTCTATTTTATTTTCGATCTTGTCCTTATAGAGGCATTTTATTCTACTGAAATATTAATTATGATTTTTCTTTCCTTGGATGTGCCTACATTTGTCTTTTGCTCTTATTTACTGTTTCACAACAGCTCATGAAAAGACAGTCAATAGCTCTGTTTTCCACTCCTGGGCAATTTGAATGGATGGCTTGTAAGAAAAGAAATTAAAAAGGTATACAGTGGTGGCAGTGGAGAGGAGGACAAGAACATTAGGCCATGGCTGTGCTCGATGACGTTTTCCAAAGAGGCTCCTCTAATTGTTTTTTAGCTTTAAATTCAGTGAGGCATAGTCTCAGCCTGGCTTTGGTGTCAATAGCAGAGGAACGCTAAGATGCCCACCGATGTGTTTGTTTTTCTGCCTCAACACAAAAGCTCCCTGGCTGATCTTTTAAACTCCGTGGATGGATCAATCAAGGGGACAAACGGCTGGAATAGGGCAGCACTGGGGAAAACAAAATGTTTTTTGATCACCGCTACCTGACAAGAAAATTCTCTGTGAATGCAGGAAGGATGGGTGATTTTGCCTAAAGATTTTGAGTACCCATTTGGCAAACTCCTGGAAGTCTGCAATACCTACCTACCCCCTATCCCAGGTCACCTCGCAAAGCACCCGGGTTGTTTTGGGAAGATGATACCGCAGATGATACATGCAGAGCTTGTTCAGTGAAGTTCTGGACAGAGGAAATACAAAGCACGACTTGATATCTGCTCCAGTATCTGCCCTAGGTTTCAATTCTGTCTTGCAAAGGGCAGTTGTGTACATTCAAACAGGGTGCTCCTGGCTGTTAGAAGGGCTACAAGCCCAGGTTTGAGTGTCCCAGCAGTCAGAAAAGCATGCCAGCCATTAGGAGGACTGAAGGCATAGCAGACACTAGAGAGGTGATGGAAAACGCTGTGGTCTAGGGGGTCCAGTCCCGTGTGGAGCACTGTGCTCCCAACTAGACAGGACAAAGCCAAAACAAAAGGGTGACTGTTGAAAAGGAGAAATGATAAAACTATACCAAGCGGTGGGGAGGAGATGGGTTGCCAAATTCCATTCAGGCTCTCTCCAAACGCATAACCGCTACTGAGAGGATGTGAAAGCCACCCAATTTAAATGTGATAAATGGACATAAAAAATTAAATTCCAATGCCCAGCTAGCTGCAGTCTCACTGCTCAAAGGTACCATAAAATTCAAGCATTCAGAAGAGGATTTAAGTCAGGATCCCACAGCTGAAATGATGGCAAGAGTACTCTCAAGTATAACACCATATCTTTTAAGGGAATAAATAGAATCTCTCCAGGGCCAGGGCCCAGAGCAGTGGGGCTGCTGGAGAGAGGAGCAGGTAAGTCTGGAGCTCTTTGCGCAGCTTCAGCTACTATCAGTGTAGGTTCGTTCTGGCTCAACACAGGACCAGCCTAGACAGGACGTGACATCCTTTGGCTTCTGCTATTAGTGCACATTGACAGGCTAAGCTCTCCTGGTTTACTTCAGAGAAGCTCTTCCTGAGTGCTATTACTATTACACATTGAAGCTTAATCTAACTGACTTGTTAAAATAGCACATTTTCTATGTCTGCAACTGAGGCACTTGCAGAAATATCTCACAATGCTTCCAAGACAGAAAGGCATTCAACAGGGAACAAATGTTCCAAAATTATAACATACAAAGGGAAAGAGCCAACCAAAAGAATATGCCATTCTGCACAGTGAATGCATTTTTTGCATATCAAGTCCAAGAAATAATATTTAAAGTGTATTTAAATCCTTTTCAAGCAATAGCTTATCTCCATTTCCTCCACAATTTGTTGCATACACTATGTGTCACTTGATTTTAAGGCTAATTTTTCCAAAAGATTTGGGTGTCCGATTTTCATTCATTTTTAAGAGCAGCTGAAGCTGCTTTCAGCCACGCTGGAAGGCTCGTTTAGAGAGCACCACACTGCACCATGTCTGCGTGTGCTCCCTTCCAGGCAGCAGCTTGCTCCAGAGCCTCTGCCCTCTGATACTTGCTTTTAACCTGCACTTACCCCATGCACCCTTACTCTGTCCTTTTAGTCATCACACCTTTTTTTTTTTTTTTCTAATTATTTTGAGTTTTTTCCTTCCCCACCAGCAATCTCATGTCCCTCCATCCCTCTCTTTATTGCACTTAAGTAACTTAAACTCACCAGAATAGGACCGCAGCCTGCAATCAGCACGTACAGCTCACTGGCCATCGTTGCAGATGATTCCGGCTCCTGAGCTCCCAGCAGCTCAGCTCATCCAGGTCTCTCTTGCACTCACTCCATCTTTCTGTCACCATTCAGTATCTATTTCCATACCCTTCACCAGAAGCACGACACCCTTCATTCTGATGCATGACATTACTGACATTAAAATCACATTTTTACACTTTGTTTTTATCTTACAAAACCAACCACTCTGTGTTTTAAGCCAGGTACACTATGACAGCATTATGCCTGTAAAGCCTACAGAAAGGTATAACCCTCATAAACGAGATGAGCAAGGCTCAGAAGTTCATAAATGAATTCTTAACCGCCTTGCAAATCAGCAGGTTGCTAAATGAGCTGACCAAACCAGCCTCACCGCTGCTCTAATTTCATCAGAAATTCTGCTGCAGCTGATGGCAATCAGTGTGAGGTAGCTTGATTTTCAGGGGAAAACCATCCTGAGGTGAAGAAGGTAGGTTAAGCTAAAAATAAAAATAAATAAGATAAGATGCTGTCAACAATTCCACGAGCTCTGCAGGAGCCGTGCAGACGGTGCTGGAGGTGACAGCGCTGCACCAAGGGCAGGAGTCCAGCCCATCCACCAGAGGTGCTCTCACTCCCATTGCATGTCACAGTTGGGGTTTGGAGTTGAGTGGGAGACCCCTTAACCAAAATTACTGACCTCAACATTTTCACAATGAGATGGGAATAAGCTCTTCCAAGGTTCATAGTGTATACTGTGAAGATATATTTTTGTGGTCAAGTGCAGCTGCACATGTACAGCACGGCTCTAGTACCTAAAGCACTCCCCTTTGGGTGCAGAAGACAGGTAGGAACTCCTGTCCTGTTGTCTTTGGGGAAAGAGTTAGAAAGACAGGTCACAAGGTACTGGAATCCTAGCTCAAGAAGCAAGGGCTATGCTATTAGCTCTGCACAAAGCTGTGACCAAACCCCAAGCTGTTTCACCAGAACGTCAAAAATCAAGCGCAGACCTCTCAATCCCAAAGAACTGCCCTAATCCCGAGCAGCTCTGAACAGTGTAAGTGCAGCGTCCCACTTGGGAGCTTCACAGAGAGAGCCAAGCCAGCACATCCTTTCTCCAGCATTTGCAGGGTGCAGGGCACGGGCTCAGCACCCCTGTGTGCACCTGGAGGGCCACAGCAGAGCAAGGAGGAACCTACAGCAGATGAGCTCTGCCTGAGCCAAATGGGATCTTTGATGGGAGGTTAATGTGCAGCAGCATCTGCTGCCCCTGGTCCCAGCAAGCCGCCTGCACATCGATTGCCTACGGCACAAGGAGGACTGGGGGGGCACGTGGGATCATCACCTGGAAACAAGGCTGGTGTCACTGCAGGCAGCCTGGCCACAGCCCCCCGCATGATAAAACATGGAGAAGGAAATAGGAAAATAACAGTATCAGTACAGAGTATCACCCTCTGCGGCAAATGCGGGAAGGCAGCCCCAAGCGTGGAAGGCATGTCCTTCAATATTTAACTTCTTCACTCTTTGTTCTCCGTCTCAAGTTGAACAATACGTTAATTACCTGATGAAGCGTTATAATTACTCTAACAGCTCCGCTCTTAGTTATAATTACTGCATCAACACTTTCTTTTTCATATGCTTCAATCTATACCTATTACATTGTCATGATGAAGACACATTAACATTATAATACCGTATAATTAGCTGATGAGCAATTAAATTATTCCACTGCTCTTGTTCCTCTTTGCCAAGAGGTTGCTTTCCAAGAGCTATTATCTTCTTTTTCTCTGGCTTGTTTCAGAGGCTGCTTTTTTTTCTTCCATTTTTTTTAAAAAAGGACCTCGTATACTTTATTCACGCAATTTCATTTCAAATTCCAAGCGAGTACTGTGGTTAAGGTCCTAGAAGACAATTTGTTCCAAATATTTTAAACTTCTTTCCAGTTGAAGCCGCTTTTGTTTTTCAGAAGCTGCCTCGAGTAGGAAAGCGACAGAGAAATATTTGCGTAAAAAAATAAATGAATCATTAATTGCTCCTTTAGAACACTCAGAGCCACATCGTGGAGTTACGCTAATGAGAAGCAAAATGAAAAAAAAACCCTTTTTTTGGTTTTTATCACGTTCTTTATGTTACTTTACGCCTGAAGGGAAAGAACAGAAATATTTTTTTCCACTGGTTTTGGTAACATCCTGGAGAAAAATGTTGGTAATAAGCTCCGTGTAACTACTTGAGAATCCTGACTCAATCTAGACAGCGGCACCGGCAGATTCTTGCAGCACACAGGAAATCTCTTTACAAATACTCTGCAGCACACGATAATGCTGTGCTAGACTTTTTTATCTCCAGCACTTATCTTGATTATTAGCCTGCCTCGTAGGTCTCCTTTTCCTCGTCCTCTCACTTGATTTTTGTGGCTGAAAATTGCTCATTTGCTTTTCAATCAGTGCAGGCGACTCTTGGGTTGTTATATACCCTTTCCCCTCTCTCCCTCCTGGCTAAAGTCATTTAAATACGGCCGTAATATTTCTACAGCACCGCCTCTGTGGGAACACTGGGGCCATCACTGGTAGCGGTCCCAGGCTGCTCGTGGGGATTCTGCCTCCTTTCCCCCGCATGAGTCTGTTGTGGGGCTGCTCGTCAATCAGCGCTTTGCAATCAGATGGTTGTTGTGATTTAATAACAGAAAAAGATGAACAAAACGCCACCGATGACAGCAGGACAACCCTCGGCGATGCAGGCTGACCCCCAGAGCTGGGGGAGCAGCCTAGCGCCAAGCACCTTGCCACCAAGCTTTCCCACCTCACATTTGCTTACTATCAGAAACCCTTCATCTCCATTTGAAGAGAACAGAATCTCTTAAAAGTCACATCTATCATTTACTATGTTGATTAAATTCCTTGATTTCTGAGCTACCCACTGAGTCTTATGCCGTCTACCACAGCAAACCCAAATTTCCTGTCTTTATGCTCCTGCTGTTACTTGGAAAAATTCCTCCTTTGCTGCAGGCACCTGCCCTTCAAGTGCTAAAAATGTGCTCACATTCATCTTTACCAAGAAAACCCTGAGGGACCTCACTGAACGTGTCCCAGAGAGGATTACTAAAGACGTACAGAACCTGAACGAACACTCAGAGGACGGAGGGGTGTTAGGAAGGGGGTCTGCATATTTCCTGAAGACTCCCACTCCTGCAGCAGCCTCACTGCAATAACGCACTCAGCATACCCATCCTCTACCCAGTCTCCTGCTGGCCTCTGCCCCTGCCCTCCCTCTCCTGTCCCTCCAGCTTTCCATACAAGTGGTCTTGCTCGCTTGAAGGGTCTGAGTTTGCTCGCCTCCTCCCTGCAGTAGCCTTAACACTTGGGGACAAGGTGTGAGACTCTGACGGCTTTGTCAGATGGGAAAACGCTGGGAAAATCAGCACTGATCCCTTCCGATAAGCAGAATTTATCCTCTCACTGCTCATCCCACAGTGCCCAGTGCAGGCTGCATTAGGCAGACAGGAGGACCGACAGCTCGCTTCTTGCAGCCATTTCAACACAAGAGCACTTGTGGAAGTTTCACTTATTGACCATTCTCCTGCATTTAAAGTGTTTTCCAATTGTGCAGATCAGGGATGTGTTATTTGTTTTATCACCCTCTTATTTTCTGCAGAGCTGGGAAACCCACAACTGGAGGGAAGACACAGTCACAGCCTTTGACAGCCACACTGACCCCACACATACAAACAATAGTGGGGTGTCCCTGCTGGGAGAGGGGCTCAGTTGGTTCACAGAAACATCATGGAAGATGCTCAAGACGCAGTTCCCAGATACGTCACTCACAGACCTCATCCTTGCCCAAATTACCCCCAGTATTCTTCACAGTGGGCATCACAAACCCTGTGCACTCCATGCATACCCTAAAAGAGCCATGGGCTGGCACTGCAGTCTGGATGCCCCAGAGCTGCCTCGTACATTCATAACAGAGAAGCATTGTCAATGGGCAAAGAGTACCACAGCGCTGTTTCTCTCTAGGTCCATTTTTTCGAGCTGGGATGAAAAGCTCAACATCTTGGCTGTGTTCTGTTGTTTTGGGCTTTTTTTGGACATGGCCTTTCCAAAAAGAGCCATTTGCCAGATGTGATGCACAGACATTACCAGCCAGGTCATTCGTTTTGCCTCCATCCCCACTCATCCTCTGCCTGTGAGGCTTTATTATCACACTTTGGCTTTAGCAGGGCTTCCAGAGGGACTGCCCCAGCGCTTGGAGCTGGCAGCAGAGCCAAGACATTCATGCGAGCAACCCCCTGCTATTCACACCAAGGAGAAAAGCTCCACTCCTAACATTTTTCTGGTCTCCCCTGTTGAACCTTCCCATAGCAGGGCTGAGGTCCCGCTCCTGCACAAGAGCAAGGATTCTGCTTTTGCTTTGGTTCTGAGCATTCAGAAACAGATTTACAGGTTCCTCTCGACAGCTGAAGAGCTCTATTCTATGCCTAATTTTTGAAACAAGGGTCAGCTTCAACCTCTGCCACTTTGTTGGACTGATCCCACCTCTCTCCCCCTCCCTACAGCACGCTTGTTTTTCAGCAATCACAGCTTGTTGGCTTTAAAAAGCATCTCATCATTTTTGCCCATACTGTTTATTTCTCCATGTTGTTTTAAACTGTTTGCACATGGCCCCTGGTATCTCAGCAGGGGAGCACTTTACAAATAACATGATGAAGAGGGTTAAAAGGATGCGACTTGATAATACACGCTAGCAGCAGCCAGATGTCTTATTGCCTTGGAAAGAAACAAAAAGGAGAAAACTGCTCATCCTCATGTGGATTTAGTTGTATGTAGAACACTTTAAAAATGAAAGCAAAATAATATACCAGATGCAAAAACTGAAAAAGCTTAATGCAAGTGGATCTGGAAAGCAAGTGTACAAAGGAATGAAGATGTGCTTCCTTGTGCTGTTGTCCATGCTGAAATGGGGACAGATGAAAATATCTTTGCTTCTCCCCCCCTCCAAGGAACATACAGGAAAGCCAGGCTGTGGAGTTGGCCACTGCTCTGTGCCACCAAGATGTGCACACCTGTGGGTAAAAGTTTCACTGCCATCTCATTCTGCAAGGGGAGAGGTGGTGGAGACAGAGACTGCGCCCACGGCTCTGCAGAAATAAAGATCTTTGCCTTTATAGGGACTGTGAAATGCCATAAAGCATTTCCAGCAGCACGCGTTTGAGGGAGCTGGGTTTAGCTTTAAGGCATGAAGGGGGAGAGAGCCATGCACAGGTGTCGTAACTGTAAATCTGATCACCTTCCAAAAGCCATCTGGAGCCTAGCGTTAAGCCTAAATCTAGTTCTGCCTCAGTGGCAATAAATAAAATAGTAAAATACTCCAGGTAGTGGACAAGTTCAAATGCACAGGGAAAATAAAAGAAGTGACTTTAGCATCCAAAGGTGCTCTTTTTTCTTCTTTTTTTCCCTCTTAATAAAGAAGAAAGACATTCACCAAGAACCTGAGTTAATGCTCCTTGAAGCCAATTTTCCACTGAATTTCACAAAGCTGTGGATTTTGCTCCTGGTGGTAGTTTCAAGTAAGGTCTCTTCAAACACACCCACTGCAGGCTGAAAGGTGCCTCTCTGTTTACTTAAACCTCTGATACGACACTTAGGGAAACGCGGGCAGAAACTGACAGTGCTGGCAGACGTGCAGCGTGACTGCAGTCCCCCTGGAATAACAACTAGGGTTACTTTGTGGGGTCTCTGCTCCAAGAAAGCAGCTGCTTAGCAGATAAAAACTCACACAGTACAGGTGTTCAGGAAATGTGGAGATGTGGTACTTAGGGACATGGCTTAGTGGGCATGGTGGGGATAGGTTTGGGGTTGGATTAGATAATCTTTAGAGGTCTATTCCAAACTTTATGAATCTGTGACTTCAAATCTCATCCTTCACATTTCATGTGTGGCAACATGCCTTCCTGCTGCCACAGCACCCGTGGGAGGCTACAAGTCTGCCACTCTGTTGGGATAAATGGTAAAAGCAACAGGGTTGGTGGCCGGAGTGAGACAACGCTGCTGAAATAAAAGGCACATGTACATCTCTGCTGCGAGGAGGAAGCACAAATACCAGGAAAGAGCCACTGTAATTAGGGAAAGCCGAGCCCCATGTGCTGGGCAGCGACTGCTGGGTGAAGCTTGGAAGAGGAACTAAAGCGATTACCTCCTCCGATCCCAGCGGTCCCTCCTGCAGGCAGCAGCAGATGGCCCTCATGCCAGCAGCAGCAGCAGGGAGCGGGCCCAGAGCAGCGAGCCAGACGCTGCCCAGGGGGAGGCTGCGGGCCTGGCCTGCAGCAGTGTGCCCAGAGCAGGACTGCCCACATTCTGTGCCATTTCTGTACTAGTGTAGCTGGTTTACACCGTAACTCATCACACTGGACGAGGTACTACTGTGCCAAATAGCAGTATAATTTAAATTCCCTCTATTTACACAACTGCTAGCTCTCGCACAGAGTACCGTACTCGGTATAAGCACGGTACTTTTAATTCCCTACTTACCTACTGAGTCAAGTATTTTCTTGTGGTTAAGATGACTCCCAGGTCTATTCTGTTCTGTAACCCTTCTTGTTTCATTCATCATCATCAATCTGAAATGAGGCACTTGAATATATTACTCAGTGTGGCATCTTCATTTACACCTGCTTATGCGTAGCTCTCCCAGCTATCTAAAGAACGGTCCTCAAGCAGCACATACCAACATGTTCCTGTAATTGAATACTCAACTGTAGAAAACAAAGGGAGAACTGACAGTGCCCAGCATCACAAAGTACAGGAAACGCGCCATGAGCGGCATAGCAGAAGTGGTGCCTTCACCATCAGTGCCAACTTTTGGGCCTTTTCTATAGTGGGAAATAAGCATACTTCACAACAGCTAATAGCAGCATTAAAAACAGCTACCCAGAATATCTCACTGAGTTAACTGTTACTCTCTTGTCCTTTAACATCATTCAGCATCATGTTAGTGCTACTGTATTAATCTAATGCCGTGTGAACAGACCTGGCTGAAAACCATCATTTCCATTTGCTGGAGATCAAAAAACCTGTTTCCAGTTTGAACTGGCACAACATACCGGGCTCATATTGCCAGGTTTCCGCACAAGAAGTCAGTTAGGCAAGCTCAGTGTTTTCTGAGTGATGTTTCACTGAGATGGTGCTTTGGTGGGGACAGGACAACTAAGCTGCTTTCCAGCAGCATTCACACAGCTACTCTGCAAGCTCACAAATACTCTCTCTGTACTGCTTTCTGCCATTTATGCCACAGGCACACAAGGCTGGGAACATCAACCGTAGGACGTGGTCTAAACCTTTGAGAAGCTGAGCACCACGTTCAGCAGGGACTTTTGGCAACTGTTTGCAAATCCCCATCTGTACTGCCATACATCTTAAAAATATCTTTGAGTATACAGACTTCCACATGCCCTGAGAAAGGGCAATGCATCACTGTATGGAAAAAACAGCTTTTCCCTATTACCTATCTTACAGAAGAGACGATCTAAATCACCCTGCGGAGCCAGCAGTTGGACTCAATGATCCTTGTGGGTCTCTTTCAACTCAGGATGTTCTGTCCTCTCCTGTAAACCTGTGAGGTAGCATTGCAGAAAGCTGGGGCTCAGCGCTTGCAGCCACCAGCTGAGCCTCTGCCCTCTGACTTCCCCTGTACCAGTAATCCCGACATTTGAGCCACACTATCTTGACACTGGAAAGTATACGGGATCCTGATGTCAAGATCAGACCACCCCAGTGCGAGTGTGAAGCTGCTCTGGGGATGGAGAGGAGCAGAAACGGGGGGATAACTCAAAGGAACATAGAGTGTGATAGAGGAGAATTAGCAATCTTAGCACAAATTAAAGTCAAGAGGGCAAAAACAGCCTGGTTTAGGTCAAAGAAAAAGCAATCAGACCAGAGTTTTCAAGTCAAGAAAATGCACATTTCTTTCTTTAACGCCCTGATGGCTTTTTTAAGGGCTAAGCATGCATTACATATGTACACATAGCCCTTCCACCCTCCCTCCACAATTGCTATAATGATGCCTTTCATTATTAAAGCAATTTCCAATGTCACGCAACGCGTTAGCCAAGTCTTTCAATATATTTTCTTCCCTGTTTTTCTCAGTTAACTAAAGGAGAGAAAGGAGGAAGAAGAAAGAAAGCACCCATGTCCTGCACCGCTAGTATTAAACAAGCTCTGCACAGCCTCATGAAATTCACATTTCCCCACATTTCCCCCACAATTGATTTCATTGTTCCTGGGGCTACAGATTGCAGACAACTTCCCCAGAGTTGGAAAGAGCTGCCCCCACGCAGACACAGGGCTCCCAGCATTGCCACGGGCCCACAGATAACTATTACCAGGTTCTACCCTGACTTACTGCATGGTGCTGACATACAAGCACAGAAACAAGCTGAAGACAGCAAAGTGCTCTTTCCTAATCTTGCTGGCTTGCTAAGGACACTTCACTCTAAGTGATAAGACAAGATCAGCAGTGACGCTCCTCATAACTGAAACCAAACATCCATTAGCTGGCTTTCAGTGGCTACCTCGGCAGAGCTGATGGGTTTCCCTCATACCTTTACAGAGCTCAGAGCAATCTAAACTTGAGACGTTATTTTAAGCAGTTCAGGGCTAAAAACCATTTTTACAAATCAAAGAGTGACACCACACAGCTGACCACAAGACACCATCGAACACCAAAGAAATTAACATCATGAAAACACTTTTGATGCTCAGCTGAAGGTAAAACTTCCCACACTGAGCACTAAAAGAGCATGCCCCCTCTCCACCAGCTCGTGTTTGGAGGGATGCTTGGCTGCTGGACAACGGCTCACAGTGAGCCCTGCTCAGCCCCGTGGTCTTGGGCAGCAGAGACGCTCTGCACACAACAAGCGAGGCAAGCGGAGCCCCCAGACGATAAAAACTCAGCGATAGCCCCCGCTGCTGAGCTGCAATAAAATTGTGCGTGTGCTGTGAAATACTGCAAAGGTAGCTGGAACTGTGTAATAGGATAAACTCCTTAAATAAGAAGCTTACTGGGAAGATACGGGTCTCCAGAGCAACAGGCAGGATCTCACTGTGTGACTTGAGCTGTGTACCCGCTGTCGGACGCTGTGCAAAAAGCTTCCCAAATGCTAAACGTCGCCTAAACATGGATAAATTTAGGTGCGTGGATTGACTGCTCTCTACCATGGGATGACTGACAGCTTACAGAAACTAAGGAGAGAATTAATGTGCATAAAAGTGCCATAATAATCACAATATATTTACATTTTTCTGACACATTAGTCAAACATTTATCATTTCTTAAAATGTAGCTATGATACTTTGTCTAAACTGTCATGAGTCACAATGTAATTACATGGTAATCATATGGCAATTAATTTATATGATATTCATTTGAAACAGAGAAGAATTAGGCTTGTGATAGCATGCAAAATTAACAGGCACGCCAGACAAGGAATAGAAATTAAGCCACTGGAAAAAAAAGCAGGAAAATAAATGTTCAAATCAATGTTAAATTGCTCCCAGCTTTAGGGAAAAGCTCTGAGAATAAACCAAGCAATTCTGTGTTTCCACATTTCTTTTTGCTGTCTCCCAAAAGTTGTGTTTCACTTCATTTTAACCCCTTCCATCCATCCTAGGGGTCGTTTCAATCTTCTCACAGTTTGAACAACAAAAACAGGAAACCATTTCACAGTGAAGAAAATTAAGATGCCGTACACGGTGAATTATTCCATTTACAGTTTCCTTTTAAAAAGTCATACTAATTAATGGCTTTAGCTAATCTCATTCTTATTCACAAGACAGCCTGTATTTATTTTGCAAAGGAAATGTTTAACTGGAATAGCCTACAGAGGTCTTCCTAACTCATCTGCAGCAGTTGTCTTCGGAAACAGCACCGTAGTCATATTTAATATGTGTGCTGTGTACAGCAGCTCTGATGCAAAGAGGAATAAAATTATACAATTATTGCATTAATTATACATTATATATATTTTTGTTTGGTGGCCCTCAGTGCTTTTTAGACCAGGTGGGTCACCTGGAGAAAAATGACACTGAAAAGCTTTCTTATTAACACTGCAAAGGGAATGCCTCAGACACTGCAAGCAGCGGGTGCAAACAGAGCCCAGCCTTGAACATGAAAAGGGGCACGAATCCTCTCTGGCCATCCACCAGCGCACAGCAGAGGCAATCTCATTCGTGGCCACAGATGATAAATGACACATGACAGCGTCCTGTCACTTCTTATCTATTGTAACTTTGCTGCTAGTTGTCATACTATGGGGCTGCTCATGGGCTCCTCCTCTGCGCTACAAGGAACAAAATGGGTGTTTTGAGTTCCTGATCCCATTTACTACGTGGCTTCTCTATTTGCGTGGGGGATTCACACCAAGCCTTAGGCAAATAATGAAAAAATAATAATTACCTAATGAATTCTCTGATTGATTTGATAAATGCTCTCCAAACATACAGAGAGGAAAATGGAATCTTATATAATATACCCCTCACTGACAGAGTTTTGAATACACTCACCCACATCTGGCATTGTATGCTGAGACGGCCCCAGCATCCCCACAGGCATTACCGGAGCCTCTGGAAGGAGCCCCAGGGTGCTGGGCTCTGTTTGACGCAAAATCTGAGCTCTTAGGGAGCAAGGAGGGACCTGACATCCCCAACTGGACGCAAAGGGATCTGCTACCCTACAGAGGTGACACTGCACTCCCTATACACTCAATGGGCACAGACACACACACATAAAGCTGTGCTGAGTTTATGCCTACCGATAGGCAGAGAAAGACTTCAAGTGACTTTGTCTGGCCTAAAACTTGAAGTCCCACCTGGCTCAAGCTCAAATGTGACAGAGGGCTGCCATGCCCAGGCACAAGCTGGTACCTCCACACAGTACTGTGCGCTTCCCTTCTGCCAAACACCCGACAAACACCCGTCTCTCAACAGCCAAAGCCTTCTTCAGACTGCAGCAGATCCATCCCACCTCCTTGGCACAAGCCCAAGGCAGCCAGTCTCAAAGGAGAGGCTTCAGCTGAACGTTGTTTCTTGCTGCCCTCCCTGTGTGCAAAACCAACCTTGGGGAAGCTGCAGAGAGAGCAGGCTGGGGAAGTGTCAGCAAATAGATTATTTATGCAATATTATTGAAGGGGTGCAGCTGGGATGATCGATACAAAGAAAACCCCAAATGCTCTGAAAAGCTTAAGAAGCCAAGACCCTTGGATCCACCAGATCAGTACATATCAGCCTTTGTGAGGACTGGCTTCTGCTCTGGCATTTTTGAGATTTCAGGTAGGAAATAAATGAAGAGCTCTTCCATCTTGCTGCTTCTCCCCGTTCTTCCTGCAGGGGTGACCAGACAGTGTCAGTTCAGACTTTCAAGGACCGGACACTACACACACTCCAGTCCACAGGCTCATCCAGCAAAGCAACTCCCACCTCAGCTCTCTGAGAGAAGCCATAAAGCCTTCTGAAAGCAAAACCCAAACACTGCATTTCCTAGGTTGCAAGCAGAAGGATTCTCAATGTGTTTATCTAAATTGAGTGTTGCTGATTTCTTTTGTACAGCTCCCCAGAGCTTCCCCATGCTGGCTGGCTGTAGGCCAGAAGAAAAGTATTTTCAAGACTTACCAAAACTACATTCATCTTCCTCCTGATTCATATGCCCAAAAGAGTTTTCACAAACGACACTTGATGGAAAATGCTTTAATGGACTATAAATTCTGCCATCTCCTCTATGCCTGCTCCAGGCTCCAGTTAAATATGGCAAAGAAGAACTATTTGTACATAAATAAATTATTCTTCTATGGAGAAAACTAGTCAGTGTGGGAGATCGGATCCAGTTCAATTAGTGCCTCTATGACAGTAATGAGAAAAATACTCTACCATGACCTATTGTAAATCTAAGAGAAAAGACTCCAGCAGGGAGTTAGCAATTCCAGTGCTAATTGTACATAATTAAACAATGTAACAGCACCATTTACAATAATTTCAATGAAATTCAATGATTCACGAATTTACTAATTTTATTACAACATCTGTGTATCTTCATTTTGTTACATTTATTATATTTCTTACAGAGGCAAAAGCTCTTTTCAGTAAAGTAAGAACTGACCTGCATTTTTATGAGTAACTTGTTTCAAATCTCAACCCAGCTAAGAGAAGGCAGATCTGATAAAATGCCACGAGAAAAATCTATCCTTATTAGGTTGGAGAAAGTTCTCAAAGAATAAACGTATCAGCAAAGGGGGAAAAGGCCAATTTTTGGTTGACCGAAGTAAATCGAATATTAATTGTGAATGTGGCAAAGAGCTCCAGCTGGAGGGGAAGGAAAAATGCACTCAACAAAATCAAAACACTCACTGTTTTGCCATTTACTAAAATGACTTAAAAAAAAAACAACAACAACAACAACTTTTTTTCACTTTCTGCTGAACAAAAATTTGCAGTTATCACAAAATAACATCATCCTTTTTTTTTTTTGTTTGGCTTTTCCTGGAGTTAACTTCTTGTGGTCACAAATCCTCCCTTCCCATCTCCATCACCCAGCTGACTGCTGTCACTACATGGTTTCTCTTTTCACAGTTTTATACAACATCATGCATTACCTTTTTTCCTTATCGTTTCCAGCTGGCAGCCCCTATGGGGGACAGTCTCCTGAGGCCCTGAGTTTGCAGGAAGAACTCAGAGTTAGTGCTAAAAGGGAATAATTCATTTGTCTTTTAGCATTTAATTCATTGACTTGAATACCCATTTGCTGTATGTATAGCATGTCTCTGTTTCAGTCTGCATCAGTAGATCCTCAAGAGGTGCTTAAGAAAAACAACCTTCTGGTTTAAATTTGCCATTGCTCTGGTGGAAAAGTTTTAGAGGTCTCTTGAGGAGGATTAGGGGAAAAAAAATAGCAAAGCGGAAACCCCCTAATGAAAACAAGAGGAATTAAATTAGGACTCCTAGAGACATGGATGATTAGGCACCTTCTGGTATTTACAGGATGAAAATCTCTGCTGGGCACCCAGGAAAAGGAGAAAGATCAGAGGTCTGAACATAAAATAAGTCAACACGTACTAAAGGAGAATAAGATGGGGAATTCTGCCTTGAGAAACTCTTTCCAGACCCCAAGCACTGGCAAGAGCAAGTCCGCATGAGAAGCAGTCAGATACCCAATTTGTTGGGATTCCTGGGAGAAAAGTCTGTGTTTGACCATCATCATGAGCAAACCATGGAGAGATCCAGTAAGTGCTCTTTGGAAGAGGGCAAAGCGGTTTTGCACTGGCAGCCTCAACGTAAAGGACTACAGTTGTATTCAGGAAACCAGCACAAATGCCCTACCTGCCCTACTGCTCTCCTGCCAGCCTTAAAATAGAATCATAGAGTCATTTAGGTTGGAAAAGACCTCTAAGACCACCTGGTCCGACTCCAACACATCACCACCATGTCCCCTACACCACATCCCTCAGTGCCACATCCACCCTTTTCTTGAACACCTCCAGGGCTGGTGACTCCACTACCTCCCTTGTTGGTGTTTACACCTAGTTTACTCTCCCTGAATGGAGTACAGCTCTAGGGAAGTGTATCAAGAACAAATCACTATTAGCCATCATCATTAATAATAATAAAACAAAAATCACCACTACCCACAACAGCTGGCTGCTCACCAACAACAACTTCAACAGCCACCTTGACCAGTTGTACCATGGGCATTTCACTTTCTCTCTCCTCACCGCACAAAGCAAGACAGAAAACCAAGGAGACATCCAAGAGGATGAGTGGAGAAGGAAAGGAAAACTGAAGTTCATAAATAATAGGCAACGAAGTTGAAATGTGAAGAACAGCCTTTTTTTTTCTGGTGGTATTATTCCAAGCAGCGTAGGCTTGTAAAATTCAAATCCCTTTCCATTGGGCTCATCAATCACCAGGGACACCGGCCCTTCGCACAATGGAAAGAGCCTCAGATTGGCTCCCACCAATAAAAAAAGGTAGGGAAGGGGGACAATCCTTTTAGAGGGCGGTTTAATAAATCTTATCCAGACAGGGAACATGAGAAATTGAAAAGATTTATTGGAAGACAGTGGCCATTCAGTCCCACGCCACTTACATATTAATGTATGCTTTCTGTAACTGGTACTTTAACATGAATTTTCATATTTTGATCCTTGTTATCCAGCGTCACCCAAAATCAAAAATTAAACTTGAAATATTTAAAAACAGGTGAAGATAATGAGTTGAGCTGATGGAAATCGTATGCTGGCACTATTCCTGCTGCCTGTGCTTGCCTGGCTGCAAAAACACCAAAGAGCCCCTGTTGCTGCTTCTCTATTTTCAGCAGTTGCTGACATTTTGCTGTAATTTATTCTCATTTTCTCCTCTTCTTCTTAAAAATAACAACATTGCTACTCTTCTAATAATAAACCAACAACTCTCAAGACCAAAAGACCTTTCAGCAGAGAGCAGTTTCTGCCACTGAACGGTGATGAAGCGCGGTGCTCACTAAGACTAATGGAGCACCTCCAGCATAGAGCCCCCCAGGCTGCTCACACAGTTTTGCCTTTGGGATTTCCTCTGGGCAGCCTGTCCTTCCCAATGCAGGGGTCCCACCACCAGCAGCCTGATGAGCGTGGATCTGGTGCATTTGTGATGGTTCCCTCCTCCGCTTTCATCTGCCAGACGCGCTGAAGTCTCCCGCAAGCCGCAAAGCTTTTCTGACATTCCTGCCTTTTAGATCCAGGGTTTCAAAGAAGAGCTGGAGGTTATGTTGATTATGCCCAAAGACATGTTTTCAGAAAGCTGTATATTAAATAAAAAGGTGTTTTGCTGTCACAGTGATTAGCCAAAACTGTTACTGAGCCAGAGCATATGGGAGACGAAAGCCATCAGAGAAACACGTGATGTCACATGCTGCAAAGATTTGCTATATCCAGCAGAGATCAAATGCAGCACAAAGACACAAGATGCATTTAGCTCAATTAAAAAAGAAACAAATAAAAAAAAGCCCTGCACTAGGCAAGATGATGGCCAATTAGCTGCCAGTTAAGTGAGGGCTAGGAAAAATCCCTGCCTCTTAAAAGCCCTGTCACACAGAAGGGCTTTTGGATTCAAGAGCCCCAGAGAGGCACTGGGAGATGTATCTGATGGAGCTGGAGACTCTGATTTAAAGGAACAAGAGGATGCTTTGCTGGTAGCATTCCCGAAACCCAAGATGAAACCTCCTTATTTTGCTTCTGGGAAGTTCACGCTAACCCAGCACAACAGGATTCAAGGTTCTGGCAAATTAACATCCAGTGGACACTGTCTGCAGCAGACCTGACAAATATTTGCATCAGCTATGGCTTCACAGAGTGATGCAGCATTACAATTTCATGGCCAAAAAAACCCTATTGCTTGAGGAGCTGTCGATTTTGGGCTCCTCACAGCTGCTCTAACAGTTACAGGCAGCAGTCATTGCAGAGTTGCCAGTGGCTTCACCTAGCAAAATCTCAGCTCTTAACAGACATAAAAAGATGTTGGGAAATTTCCCCACAGAGGTCAGAGCTCCAACCCAACACTTTAGGTATGGCAGGACAGCAAAACAATTTGAACTTCAAAAGGAAACAAAAAATGAGATTACACCTCAAACTGGAGGCATGTTTGGAGAATGGTGAAATTTTATAGGAGGAGCTGAGACACAGAATTGCAATCCAAATTCTTTCTTTTCATGCTGGAATCCCAGGGAGCATGTGAACTCTGTTCACTTATATATCCTCTATTTTTCATAGAGAATGAAAGAATGGAAGGATTTGGGATGCACATCAGCACATGATGCACTGCACCACTGTTACAACCCGTTAGCAGGCAGACAGTAGTTACCTCTTCCATTAAATAGAAAGCGATTGGAAAACAACACATTTTGGTCAAGCGACTGCATTACAAGCCAAAACAAAAGACTGTTTTAATTATTTACCTGAAATTTATATCTCAAATACTTGCAGCCAGCTGCACTAAGCCCTCCACCGCTCAGCCAACACACACTGAGGTGATCTCAAGGCAAGACACTGGAGGGATGCTGCAGGAGATGCACACGTACCAATATGGGTATAGATTTGTATCTTCCAGACCTATCCAGCCCACAGAAACATCAGCTGGCCTAGTAGAAACACCTGTAGCAATGGCATTATTTCAGCATTCTGGGAATCTGCTGTTCTGTCAGCTGAGCCCAGCTGGATCAACTTGCCAGGTGAGGGGCCAAGACTGATGGGGTGGAGGATGCAAAAAACTCAGGCTAACTCATTGGAGGGAACAAAAGAAGTATTTCTCCTTAATTAAGACTACGTGACCACCAACAAAATAAGAGGAGTAGAAAAGAGCTCAGAGGGGGACACTTATAGGCAGTGCAAGAAATAAATGGCCTTTTAACCACACTTCATTCTTATACATGCATTGTCCTGTTAAAATAATTCATTGTATCCTAATGAAATGAGCATGACAGGCTGGAGGAATGAATGAACACTCAGTGCCCAGTGATGGATATTGATGTGCAGGGATGGAGGAGCTGTAATGGAAGATCTATCGGTTGTGCCCGAAACGGTTTTGTCTTCATTTCACATGCTATGAGCGAACTGAACGTTGGTTTTGGGGTGTAATTGATCTACAGCCGAAACAAATCAGCTCCACAGCTAAGTGAGGAGATGAAATGGTGGACAATCTGTAGTTTAAAACTAGCTGTTCTGCCAAGATCAAATGTCTGTTTTGGCACTGAGCTGATAAGCTGACAAGGGAGTGGTTCGGCACCCAGCATCACTACTAGGCAGCCCTGCTTCAGTTCCAACCACGCTGATACCGTGGTCACCAACAGCAAGGCTGGGGTTGTTCTACAGAGTCTCACTGTTTTAGGGACAGTTCTTCACCTGCTCACAAGAGCATCACGTGAAAGGGACAGAAATAAAAGGCAGACGGGGGATTGCAGGCTTTGTTTTTTTCCTTCATCACCTCCTGTACTTTTAACTACAAGAACCTTTTCCAAAGCACTTGAAAGTCCCCCCAGTTGCAACCATCCTGAGAACACACTTTCTTCTCTCTTTTGCCTAAAAATCCCCCAGTCTCCTGAGAAATTTAAAAAAAGTCTATTAGGTCATGTATTCAACATCCTTATCAAAGCAAGGCAGTTCTTTACAGCAGATATATTTTCTAGTTGATCACTCAGCGGGATTGAAAGGAATCCAGCAACATCATCTGCTTCCTGAAGAGGGTATTTTGCAGTTTTGCAGAGACAGCCATTAATTCCTTGATATTAGTTATAGATTCTCCTTTCTCAGGCCTTCACTCTGCTCGGTGTTCTTGAAGGATGAACAGCCACTATTATTCCTGAGGCATGCACTACACAAGTGCCTCCAAGTCCCTTCCACTGCCCCCTGTCCATTTTGCAGATGGGTGCAGAGGCTGGGCAGCTGTTTACAAAAGTCCCCTTCCAAATTCTTTCTACACACAAATTAGCAAGGTATGAAAAGGGTTTAAAGCAATAGGCAACAGCTGAATCTTTCCCATCTGGAGGAAGCAATATGCCTGCCATCAGCTGTGTGCTGCGGTGGATTTCCTTGCTGAATGTTAAGGATCACTTGGACTTAACAAACCATTTATAGTGTTTCACAACTCCTTTGTTGGCACCTGAATCAGTCCCAAAATATCAGAAATCAGAATGAGATCCTGCCACCATTCAAGCTCATAGGCCATTCAGCGGCATCCTTTGCATCCTATTCAGGCTGAATGGCTTTTACTTTGAGGTTCTCCTGGGCTTGTCAAGGTTGTTTTCTTGAAGCATGAGCAAAGGCTCTCTTAGAAAATGCATTTTTGGTATAACCTCTCCTTCCAGTAAGCAACGTTAAGTTATCACTTATTTTCCCCGCATAGAAAAGTGCAGGTGTTTTCAAAACTAGCGTGGTATTTCCACCCTCCTTTTGACATTTTCAAGTTCATTACGCTCAGGTAGTACCACAAAGCATGTCATTCCTCCTCTCTGGCAGGACTAATCACCACAAAAGGGGAAAAAGGAACACTACACACCATTCAATACAGCAAGTGGACACTATTAGCCTCTTATCTAACTTCGAACAGGAGCACAAGAAGTCAAAGGGAATGCTTGCACTCAACCATCCGAGCAAGTACTGCTCCCACTGGATCCTCATGGCTTTAGCCAAGCTGTCCTGATTTAACCTGTGATGATGTTTGGTGCTGGGGACATCCAAGAAACACCCAATTTCATGCCCTAGGAGGGTTAGCATGCAGTGCCACTCTCTGCCCCTGGCAAGTCCTGCACAATGGAGCAGCAGCCATGAGGACGTGTCTTTAGGACCACTGGGATGGGTGGATGGGTGGATGTTCAGGAAGGCCAGCTCCTCCCTTCGCCCACATCCTACTTATGCAGGACGCCTGCTGGGCACACATGGCTCTGCGATCAGGTGGCCCCATGCTAGCATCGGGCTGGGGGCAGTGTTAACGTAGCTAAATGCTGCAGTCTGCACAATTGTGCTGACAGTTCTGAACTACAAAAGCCCTCTGGCAGGCAGCTATAGAGGAAACCTTTAAAATTGATCTGGTTTAGCACAAAAACTGTTGGCTAAGCCTCCATCCATCCCTCTGCTCCTCCACCCCTTGACACAGCTTACAGCAAAAGACTTTGCTTTCCCTTTCATATAGCTTTTAACAGCAATTCAAGCCCATTGATCCAGGACTCTGAGATGGTGTATTACAATGCAAGATTATTCAGCTCTCTGACAGTCAGTTTGTTAAATTTCATTTTATTCCATAGTAAAATGGGATTGGAGGGAGAGAGGGCTAAGAGAAAAAGAGAAAAATGATACTCGAAGGAAAGGAGAAAATGCTTCCACTTAGTGCATACCACTCTGCAGCAATTAGATATCTCTGTACCTACCTATACCTCATCTGGGCCTCTCTTGACTTCATTCTCTGCTCTATGGCAGGATTTGAGATGGTGAGCGGGCAAAGAGGAGAAGAAATAAACCTAAAAGTCACCTGAGTGGAGTCTGTCAGGGAACAGTGTAAAACAGCAGAGGTTCCTCCAGTGTCAAGTTAGGGTTAAGACTAGACTTAAAACTCATTGCACTCACCACTGGCACCAAATGCGGACAGCTCTCTTTCTGTGCTACAAGGAAAAGCGCTCATTTTCTTTCTAACCTAATAAATCCATTTATAATTTAAAAGTTTTTGCAACCAGTCTTTTTTTTTGTTGTTGGTTAGCTTAATTTTACCTCCTTGTTTGATTTAGCACGGCTTCGATTAAGCCGGCATTTCCCAACACATAGGTACGGGAGAGGTTTACATTTACAAGAGGAAGATCATTAAGAGCATAAGGTGGTTGAAAGGGAAGGCATAACTCATTTCACTTGCCCAGAGGGCAGAAGAGCTTCTAAGAGAAACACCACCTAATTAAGAAGGTTTGCACTGTTCTATGTTTAATAACATTGTCCTCCCACCAGCAGTGCCTTTATAGTGCCTGTCCCAGCACTTTGGGATGCTGGTTATACTAAACACCTTACAGATACGCAGCCCTGCAAGAACACTGCAATACCTGCCTGGCCTCTGCAAGGTGCTGGAGGGGCTGGCGAGGGTCAGCAGGGTCAGTGGGAAGGACAGATCTCCAGATCTCTGCCCCACATCAGGAGGGGTACAGGAACCTGGAAAGCGCTGGATGCCGGCACACCGCCCTGCATGAAGACAGGAGGCTTTGCTGCAGCCATGAGAACAGGATGGCAGGAGGAAAAGGGATTAGTGATGTGGAGCATGTGCGTGGGTTTGGGTTGCTGTGAATAATTTAAGTCAGGCTCCTTTTATCTCTCAAGAGTTGCTATCACTGCCACGCACATGAATCAGGCAAGCTTCCAGGGTGGCAGGAGGTGGGGTGCCTCCAGTACAATGGGAGCTGAAAGGCAGAGGCTAAAAGACAGCTTAAAGAGACTTCTTAATCACCCTGGACTTCAAATCTCTACCTGCAATCCTCTCATCTTCATGTGTGACACAGCTGAAGGACATTCTCCTGAACTGAAGGCTTCTCCACAAAGGCAGGGGCAGCTGGAGAGCAGGGAAGCGCTCAGCCAAAGCTGGCAATGTGGGAGATGAAGCCCCAGGTTGGGATCAGTCCCTGTGGCAGAGCCCTGGCAGGTGGATCCCTCCAAAACCTCCCGAAGCAGATGCATGTGTGTCAACAGGCTTGTTAATGCCACCTGCTAGTCATTCCACATGGATGACAACTGTGTTCTATCCGGCAAAGTGATGGCAAAAAGCAGAAGCAAGCCAACACCACCATTCTGGCCTCCAGCCCCATGGTGTGCCAGCAGCCTGGAGTCAATCCAAGCAGCAGCAGGCAGGGAGCAGAGGGGCAGCACTCAGCCCTGCTCCATCACAGCCTCCCCACAGCTCTGCCTGGGAGCCGCACAGCGCCTGGCACACAGCTGCATGCTGTGACCCTGGGTCACAGCAGGAGCTGGCATTTTTGCAGCACACTGCTCCTCTCACAAACACAAGTGGTTATTTCAAAGTCTATCTTACATATGAAGCCACCAAAAATCATGCTAAATTAATGGGGAAATCGCTAATGTACATATATTTGGCTATGGCTTGGCAAACCCAGCTCGAGGATTAATTGTATATTAATTCTCTTCTATGTTTGCTTTGCAGAAGCTAAAAATTTAATTCAAACAGAAGAGTACCAGCTTGCACAGTCTTTAAGTTACACTTTCAGCCTCAAAGCCAAGCCAAAGCTACACTGCAGGATGGCTCTGGGGTGGTTTGGCAGTGCTGGTGGGGATAAGAGGACAGCAGAGAGGTGCACTGATGGGTTTTTCACCTTACTGTAGGTGCAGGAGGTTGGCTCTGTGTATGGAGGTTGGCTCTGTGTATGGAAGACAAGCGCTCCTCCCAGCCCAATTATCCTGACTGCTACAATGCCCTGAGCAGCTATGAAAATAAAAGAAAAAAGATGGGAGGAGTGTAAAAACAGAGTGGAAACCTGGCTGTGGGGAACCAGCAAAAACATGAGCTGAGTGAGAGATGGAGCTGCAAAGTTTGTAAACAACATTAAAAAAACACTCTGCAAGAGCCAGACAGAAATAGCTGTGTGCTGAGCTGCAGGGTTAGGAGCAAAAGTGAATGCATTTGTTTAACCCCATGCTCCTCCTGCTGCAGCCGCCGGCTTCAGGGTCATTTGTCACCAGAGTGGGCACGTGTAGCCGGGCACTATGGGGCTGTTCTGGCCAGAGTGCAGAGAGGGAGCAGGCGGGGGACGAGGGACTGCACAGGCAGCTCTGGGGGAAGAGGGCTTCTGGAAAGGGCTCCTGGGGAATGGTGAGTTTGGGATGGAGCTGGAGGAGATGATGTTAGGGACTGCATGGTGTATAACATGGGTCTTCCGTATGGGTGCATGCAGCAAGAACCCAGGTGCTGTCTCACCCTGCAGGTAACAAGGGCAGTGTAAATGCTGCTAGTGGCTAGTAGCAAGGGAGGAGAGCAGGACAGCACGATGCTTCAAGAGGTGATGGGTCTTGTTTTGGAAATGTTGTTCCCTGCCCTGAGGTTGGTGGAACTACTCTTTTTTTTAAAATCGTCTCACTTCTTACTGTATAATGGCACTGCACTGTTCTCAAGGCATGGCTGCGGCATGGCTTGCCATCTGACCACCCATTTCTGCACACAAGACAGATCTGGATGACCCCACAAACCTAAGCTGTTCCTTCCCTTGGCAATCGATACTCCCTGACAAGATTATTTTAAGCTACAGCTTCTGAAGAAGCAAAGGGAAATGAAAGAAAAAGCCATCCTCCTGGAGAAGAGCTGTACCACAGATGCATTGCACAGCTGGCCTCTGCTCCCACTCCACCCTCTGAATTTGGGATCCAACTTGCTTCAAACACAGCGCAGGTTTATCCAACACAGTTGGCAGCTGATCCCGGCCAGTGTAAAACATTTTGTCCATGCCAGGAGCATGGCTTGGCATGCCCCTGGCCTCTTGTAACCCACCCAGCACAGCAGCTGCCTTTATTGTTTCGTGTGCCTCAGCGAGATATAGACAGAAGGTCAGAGGTGTCCTCTTTCCACGGAGGTGGTGTGGCACACACTGCCCTGCCCGGCACACTGCTCTGCTCAGCTCTGATGCTTTGTCTTCTAATGGCAAAGTGCTGGGAAGGCAATTACAAATAAATAAGCACACACATTTGATTTCTAGGTCTGACATTACATGGAGACCTCTTTACCTCTTGCCAGCCAAAGATGCTGGTGAGGCTGTCCAGATGCAACTCACTGCAGGAGAGATGCCACAAGGCAACTTCCCCATCCCTAAATCTCCTAGGGATGGGCTACAATGCTTCCCAAGCACTTCAGGAGAAAATTCCCCTCCCTACAGACATAGCCACCCTACAGAACTTCCTTTTTGGGGTCTCCTGACAGGTGCTACTCCCTGTCCCTTATCCAAGCCTGCCAGCTGGGAATTAAGATACCACTTCACTGCAGAAGAGGACATGGGGCTGTTCTGCCAGGTGCTCAGGAGTTAGACATATCCCTGCGGTGATCTGCTGAGCAAACCAGACTCCAGTCTTGGACTCCTCATCCCAGCCATGTCTGTTCAGCCTGCAGGCTCTCTCCTGCTCATCAAGGCAGCCAGAGCTTGCAGAAGAGTCTGCACAGACCTGTTTTGTTGCAGGAGACTAGAAAGCTTTTCAGAACTACACAGTACTTATTTTTTTGACCAGATGCAGCCCTGAACACCGATGGGCAGTGAGGTGTGCAACAACTCCTGCCCTGCCTGTGCTGGAAGCCTCCCTCGGAGGAGCTCTGTCTGAGCCAGTCTTCCTCCAAGGCTGAACACAACCAAAAGCAAAAATAAACTATATTCTCTACAGAAAACCCCAGCCCTCACATTCCACCTGCCACAAAGTTTAAGCATCACTGTAAGGAAAATAAGAAATATGGGCCCAGAGCACACAGTAATGCATGTTGACAGAGGGAAGAAGTGTCCACACATTTGTGCAGAAACTGCAGCAGCGATAAAGCTGCCCGCCACATAGCTTGCACCCACCAAATGATATGCAAAGAGTGCTAACGAAGCCGTGGTTCAGGGAACTACAGTGACACTACCGAGGTAAATGAAGAAAGAATTTAAAAAGCAGTGGTAGATCATTCCCAAAGGTTGCTGATTGCAGTTAGAAATAAGTTTCCCAATTGTTTGGGAGAGTTATTGCAGCGCGTGGTGCAGAACTTCAGTCATGTCTTCAAAAATAAATAATATGAATTGGTTAAATAAAGTCCAGGGACAAGAAGACAATCTCCTGACTGTGAATTGCTGGAAGGCTGAGGATTGGTCAAAGGTAACTGTCATTTACCAATGTATTTAAGAGAAGAAGAGTGCCTACAGAATGGTTTCGTGGTATACTAATGTTGTCTTCCATTTAGATCATTCAGTACAGAGACACTATTATGAAAGTAAGAACTGTCCACAATACAAGCTGTCAGTTTTGCCAAGTGACACTAAAACGGTCCTGCTTCTAGAATCGGACAGTCATTTGCAATAGGTATCTGATCTACTAGGAAATTCCAGACAGGGAGAAAAATCTCAGCTCTGCCTCCAGGAGAGGACTTCACACCATAACCCCTCTCCCTGGTTTGGCTACCCACGAGCAGGCAATACCCAGCTCCCCAAACCGAGACAGCAGATGCATGCTCCCAGCCCACACCAATTCAGGACTGCTAGGAAGAACAGGGAGCGTGTTCAAACCTTTCTTAGGTGAACAGAGCTACTTGTGATCTCAAAACCACGCTTCAAAGCTGAGAGGCTGAGCATTTCATTGAGGTGACATGCAGCCCTCTTTAGTCTCAATCAGCAGATATCCTGAGAGCTAATTCGCACACTTAAAGCCAATCGACTTAGGAAATAAGCGTCTGAATAAAAATGAAAGATAGGATGCTGATCTTTTAATTTTCCTGTGCAGGGTAAGTAAAATTATAGGGCTTTTTTATTCCCCTACTTGAACTCATTTATGGTATTTGTTTATGACTGCAGGACATGATGGTGCAGCAGGCCTCGCTGGCTAGGTCTTCCCTCTTCCCTTGGGTGATGGGCTGCCCACCTAAGCTGAGAAAGGACAAGGCCAAGGGGGACACAGTGCCTCTGTACTCGCTGGGCAGGCAGACGGACAACCCAAACCATCGATGGTCTGCTTGAAGGAAAAGCAGGCAATTTTTGCAGGAGACTGAGAAAAAGGGAGCAGACTGGCAGAACATCACAGTGCAGGATCAGTTCACCACGTTGAAGTCAAGGAGACAAATGGCCTTTCATTTACTGATCTCCCATCTGCCACCTTCATTTGGCCATTCAAATCATTTTTTAACTGATAAAACAAGTAATACTGCCTAACTAATGAATGTTGAATTATCAGCGTAAATGTGCCAAATCTTATTTATTTATTTGCCTCACTAAGAACACGTTCTCCTCTGTTTGGTTTTCTATTTTAATGACCACCATTTATCACATTACCTAGAGTTTTAGTTTGCTGAGTGTTGTTTCAAGTTCTGCTCTTTGCTGGGACTTCTGTGAGACGGCAGAAACAGGTAAGACAAGCAATAATATCAATAAAAAAGCAATAGTAACTGTCAACAAGAAGCAAACATGACCGGACCACCATCTTTCACTATCAGTGCCCATTTTTCTAGCTCTCATTTGCTGATTTTAGCGCCACATTACTGCTAACATTTAACTCTGCTTACAGCAGTTCCCCACAAGAACAGTGACCATTCATTTGCTTTCCCCACCTACCCCCATCAGCGCAGGAAGGGTGGGAAGCTGAAGCGGGTGAACTATCTGCAATTAATTTGGCGGCATGCACAGTGACTCCACTGGGGCTTCTGGGGAGCTTCTGGAACCCTGGCAATGCCTGAAGCAGTGCAGGGATCCTGCCCTCGCATGAAGTCTACTCAGTGGGCAACATTAGTCCAGCTGCTCCAAGGCTATCTATTTCGGAGCACAAGCACATATGCATTTACCCCACCTGTCACAACTGTGAAATGCACAGATAGCATTTACTTCCGAGGCATTCGTCGTTCAAATTAACAGGGAACCTGTTAGTCTGAGTGCAATTAGCACCCCAAACTGCACTCCAGACATGTATCTGGTAGTAGGATTCTGCTTGCAGATCTTTCAACAGATTTGAGCAAATAAAGGCCAATGTATAGAGCAGAAATCCTGTGAAATCCCTAACAAATTTAACACGAAGCACAGCTAAGCACACTGTTAAAGAATCTGCTTTGCTGTTGTTAGAGCCCGTAATAGACAGTTCAGGTTTTTGTGAACTGAAACTGAGCACCAGGCTCACCCGCAAGCCAGCAAGCTGAGTGCCCGGGTGTAACACAACCTGTGGGGCTGCCTGCTGCCGGATTGGAACTCCTCCACTCCCCTACGTGCTTCTTATAAAAATACCACTTACACCCAGACACGCATCTTGAAATGTGACATGAGCATTTTGCAGAATGAGATGCGAGTGATTCCATACAATTCAAGCAGCACAAATACGTGTCATGGGCTAACTTCTATTTGAGAGCATGACCTGCACAGCCTGTAACCCCACCCCCACAAGCCATGTTTCCTGCCATGGCCTCCAACACCTAAGAACCACTAAGAACCAAATTTCTTCCATATTTGCAGTCATGTTGCCTGCAGCATCCTCCAATGCCAACCAGTGGGTGTCGGATCACTACCAGCCAGGATACTTTCCCCAACATAATCAATTTTGGCATGCCAAACAGCAATAGGCTTAAATTATTTTAACTGGGCATTTACCTCTTACTCACTGTAGCTACTGTGTTAACAGGTAACGCACAGACTATGCCGAAATACTCCTCCTCAACCCCAAAGGGTAAAAGCACATTATTTAAACAAAACAGGGAATTCTCTCAAGTAAGACACTGCTGGAGCGCACAACCCCAGCTCCATTGGGGTAGGACAGCCTTGAACTACCACAGACCTCCTCCAGACGCTGCATGTTTCATTAGGCTCATAACACTAGCCCAGCATCCATGACTACTGCTCTATATGCAGAAGACAAAGGAAATGAAGAGAAGGTTGCTTACCCGCAGGAAGGAGAGGTCTCTGTTGTGCTCAATGCTGGTGATTTCCAGGTTGCCCATAACTACCTCGCAGTTCTCATAGTACTTGCGCAGGGCCCGGTACTGCTGTTCCAGGTCAGAGAGGGAGCTCAGTTTGTTCTCCGTGCCAGCACACACTGCAAGAAACCACAAGCACAAAGAGGTGAGTAAGGAAACATAGGAGCAAAGAAAGAGATAAGTCCTATGTCCAGAGATACAGGTAACTGCAATAAACATTCTGAATTATTCACAGGATTAGGTATGAGCAGCAGAGGTGGGAAGACCCATGGTCACCTCAGCCAACTAAACACCTCTCACCAAAGGGAGATGCTAGTATTTACTGCTTGAATACGCAGAGAGGCAGGAAACGCAGCAACAGAGAACAAATGGATAATGGCCGACAAATTAAGGGACACAGGGACAGAGAGACCTGAGCTGACCTACACAGCCCAGCATTCTTCCTATCAGTTGACGTCTAGAAGAGTCTGCCAAGAAACCAACAGCAAGCTGCCCAGAAGGCTTGGACCCAGCCTCGTCCTCCCTCCTCTCTCCCACGGTCCCCAGCTCTTCCCTGCTTAGCACAGTTAAACAGAAGAAAGAGAAGAGCAAGAAGTCTTTCCGTAAGCCACCAGACTGTGATCTGAATGCACAAGGGAGACATGCCAAATGAGTGAGGCAATCCCAGCCTAATACAGTCAGTTTTCAGAAGCTGTTCTTTAATATTACAGTACTCTGATCCTGAAGTCCGGTTCAAAGCTACTGCTGAATTATTTCTCTGCTCAGTCTATTAGATTGCCACGCATCAAGCGGTGACAAAAATGAATCCGGTAAAAAAAATACAGAAGCAGCATTTCACAGCAGCATTACTTCATGCAGCTCTCACCCTGTCCTACAGCAACGCTACTTAAATGTTCAAGTGTGCTGTTGGGCTTCTTCCTGTGCACACTTCCTTCTCTTTTCCAACTGCTTTTGGGACATTCTTACCCACAGGTAAATTAATCTGAATATACCCAAACATTTGAAATGGGCATTATATTATGCAAAGCATGAGCCAGACCAGAGGAGCATTTCTGGAGCCATTCCCACACCTGGATAGATCAGTACAAACAGAACCCTCCACGACTTGAGGCACAAGCAGCAGAATTGACTAAAACATGCTCTTTTTTAAAAGATCAGAAGCAACCAGGTGTTTGAGGACTATTATTATTATTTACTCACTACATCCTTTATTATTTATTTTTTTAATAGGAACAGTTCTCATCTCTATTCACCACACACCTCTCCTGCTGCAGAGCAGTCTGCTCCAGCACCAGGCAATTCGAGCCTCGGACCGCCGTCTGCTGAAGGGCTGCGGGAGGCAGCCACCAGCCCACAGACTGCTCCAAGTCTGCTCCCCAGGAAGCCTGCCCTGCCCTACAAGAGGCAGCAGAAAGCTGTTCCTCTGGAATGGAACGCTCCACGGGGGCTGGCTCCATCGTGGGCTATGGGTTGCAGCAGATAATTCCTCTTGCTTGTGTTTATAGCAGCTGAGCAGTGTAAGACCAAAGCAAATAGGCACTACTACTTTGCCATACATACATCTGGCCTAGTTACCAAAGGAAATATCTGTCGCACAGGATGCAGTTTTTTATGCTATCAATGACGTGGTCAAAGTACAACTTAAAAAATTTCTCATAAAACCTTACCCACTTACAGTAGAACACCCTGATACAGTTTGTAACGTATTTAATGGGTATTTTTGGGGAGGACACATCTTCCTTCTGGAAATACAAAGCCCCTTCCTATTGCACACCTTAAGCATTATTTAGATCCGCCACTCCAGCATCAAAACCCTTCACAGGAGACACCCACATAGCCCTGCCAGAAGCATCCTGCAATTGTTTGCTCCCAATTACAAAATCAGTTTGTTTGCTTTTTCCTCGAAAGCAGCAGCAGCAGCATCTATCACAACAAGATTGACTGTGTTTCCAGCCGAATAAGTATGATTCTGTCTTACAGCTCCCGAGGACTAATAAATAATTGCTGTTCTATTTTGCAATCGGTGCTAAGGATCAGCATAGCTCAGAAAACAATTCCAGCAGCTCAGCTAATAAAGCTATCCACTGCAACACTGCCGTTTCACGTTGCATGCACATTAAATGTTTCACGAAAGCTAATTTAGCCATTTCTTGCTGCAGGGAGGCAGAACATTTGGAGCCTGCTCTTGCAGCAACAGGAGTGAAACCAGACAAGATGGGAACCGATGTGCCAATGCAAAATAATAGGAAAGCCAGGCAAATGACTGGGTTGTTTGTCTCTTGCAGGAGAATGGATTTCGGAGAGCACCTCCATCCTTCCCACAGTCTTTCAAACTGCAGCTGGCATTTATATGCTGTAGCATCTCTGAAATAAAGTGCCAAAATAAACATGAGCGCGACAAAGCGCGTTTCCTTGTCACGCCACACAAAAACACAGTCATCTATATTTCATAAAGAAGAACCTCTTCAAAGCACTTTGTTGTACATTGGTAAACACGTTATCTTATATAGCCCCAGAAACTGATGAATGGTATGAAAATAAAGATTATGTGTTGAAAGCAGTCCCTGCAGCACATCCTCTCTTGGGTTCATAAAAAATACTAATACATCTGTCTCTAACAGTGGTCAAAACAGTGCTAGCTTGAATGCATTCCCAGCCTGTAGCTTCTCCCAGCACTGGATCTGAATGTAAACCTGACAGTGAGCACACTCCTGCCTTGCCCAGGAGATTTTGCACAGGTGTCTTGATGAGGGAAACCCTTTAGAGACATTTTGATGCTGCACATGCAGGAAAACCTGCCATCCCCATACACACTTGCAGACAGAAATCCAGAGAGCTGCTGACCTTTGTCGGGCTACCAACATGCTGTGATGCTCTCAAATCCGTTTCTCTACAAACAAGCCCAGTGCCATGTTCTCTCTTAGGATTATTACAGCAACAAACTTCGCGAAGAGATTATAGGTAGAGATTATAGCCCAGAGACAGCCACCACTAACATCACCTTCCCAGCACCTTCAGACCTGGGCAGTCCTGTGCCTCCTTCTCATCTAAATCCCAAACCTGGACAATGTGGGGGAGCTGCACAAAGTGCATCCTCCCACCGTGCAAAGCGCAACCAGCAGAAACAAAAATGAAAAACTTACAATTCCTGCTCCCAATGACCTGGAGTAAATCCTTGACTTGTTCATTTTAATTCATTTTATTGATGTCTTTGGACCCTGATGACCCTTTCCCACACTTTGCTGCAATCCAGATCCAACTCATCTTGCAGCAGGAGCTTGGAGCTGAGAGCTGCCTCTTTGCAAAGGAGGATGGAAACCAGCATCCAGCCCCTGAAGCAGTTTCCTGCCCTAGGCAGAACGTACGCTTCATGGGTGACACAACAAATTCCCACTGAAATGGGAATTTTAAGAAGGAAAATATGAAATTAATTCCAACACTACTACTTCTTAAATATATAATTATTTCTTGCCCATTCCATCTGATACAATGGCTTATGCTTCAGGTTCAGTTGCTTATTTATTCCCAGCTACCTAAAGCGACAGAGAACTGCTGCAGCTCCTTATGGCCCAAATTACAGCAGTCATAATTGTCTGTGTTGGATTGAATTTACGTATTTCATCAATATTCATGCACATGTCTTTGAAATTAATTTCCCATTGACGTTCTTTTCCTAACAAAGACACGCCATTCAGATGTTCACTCAGAGGTAGGAAACAGTTGAGGCATCTGAAGATGTTCTTTAGTTTCTGCTTCTGGGGCCATTCTTTCTTTACTCCACTGGTGATACATCTACATGTTATGCTACAAAATAGTTTTGACTCAGTCTGGTTCTGCTTGTTGTAATTCTAACTGCTTTGGTAATCCTCCCAGCTCAGCAGATGAGCTAACTTTTGGAAGGAGGGAGACCCACTTCATGTTTTTATTCACTCCCCCTGAATCTACCTACATCTGGAGTTACTCAGGACACATGAACGCCCTCCTCTCCTCCTTGGGCACTGGGATACATCATGGGAAACATCAGAGCCGCCCCTGGGGAACATCGTGCCCCCAAGGTCTCCCTGTTATTGTTTTGCCTTACACACAAGGTAGCGCAGATCTCCATGTGAGAGCACAAGAGTGTGTCTCTGCCTGACCGTGGCACAACCCCTTCTTGTTCATGGAGTTGTCAAGCAGACCAAAACCACTAAGAGGCTTAAACACTCTGACGTGCTCATTTCAGGAAAACAGAATAATATGTTCTTTTATCCCAGCCAGGAAGAGCTAAACAACCTCTTCCTAACACAGCCTTTTGGTACTTCCCTCTCATTTATTTACTTAATTAGCTGCCTTTTTACAGACAGCACCATTATCAGGGTTTCTTGAAAGGCAGTCGAAGTAACTGTTTATTAATAATTGCAAACGCTCCTGGCAATTTGCTAAGACCCCCCAGATGGGGGGGAAAATACTCAAGCAGCTAATTACCAGCATCTCGTAGCAGCCCCCATTCATTTCCTAAAGCTCTCCACTCTCAGTGTTAGTCTGGGTACCCTGTCATGCATGTATGGGCACAGAAGAAGGGGTAAGCAGTTTTAATCCTCCCCTTATTTCACAGCTCTCTTTGAAGGAGCTGCCGAAGCCCTGTTTTTACTTGCAATTAGGCACATCCTAATGAAGGGAGGGCCTGCCTGCTCTCACGGTCTTACAGATGGCTCCTGGGAGAAGGCCAAAACCTACCTGAAGTCAGCAGCCACTCTCCTTTAACCCCAGTGGCTTCTGGAGAGTGTTTTAAAATGAGAGGCTTTCCTTCGTTCCCTAGGTGGCAGGCCATAGTGAAGTCAAAGCTACTTAGCGTTCCCACAAAACCTGCTGAGTCGTGCTTTAGGAGGGCGATCCCACCTCCAGCCAGGGCCCATCGGCTGCCATCTGCGATGAGCAGATCCTTCCCACTGCTCCAAACAAGGAAACAGGCACAGGAAGGATCGACAGGGATTGTAACTTCATTGAGAAGGATTATTTATGTGTGATTACACTTCCCTGAGCTGATGGCACCCCGTCCTTGCACAGAGCTCTCCAGAATCTGTCTGGTTGATGCTGTGCAGCATATTTTACTGATGGAGTGCTCATGTTTGTATCAACCAAAAAACGGCATCAAAATGCTGACCTGATTTATGCTGCGGCATTTCAAGGATAATTGCCTGTGCCGACCGAGTCAAGCCATTGTCATCTGCTTGTTTTATGTAAACATTTACAGCGTTGTTTCACCTTTAGTTTCCTCTTGTACACATGATGATATGGAAAGGGCATAATGGGACAGACGTGCTACAAGGCTACCACTCAAAAAAGCAGAAATTAATACAAGAGGCTTTGCCAGCGGTTTCTTTTTTACAAGGGTGCATACCAAATTATTTTCTCTGAGTACATCTCCTTTCCTCCTTCTCTCTACTCTTTACAGACACACACACACTTCGCTCATTTTGTTCTATTTTGAGGGTAAATAGTTGCTCCTTAACTATAATGTAGGTACTGGACTTGACAAGCAATTAAAGCAAACAATTTCCACTCATCTAACTTTGCCAAATTAGTCATCTGCCATCTGCTCTATCATCTGGCTCTCCTTGAGGTCTCGCTGTGAAGCTGGAAGTACTCACTCCAATGAGAAGGCAGCAGCTAAGCCTCCCGGCTGTTGGGGCCAAGAGACCGTGGTGACGGGGGGGTGACACGGAGGTGGCAAGGGGCCCCACGCCACCACCTCCACCCAGAGGGCAGGGCCAGCACTGAGGCCACGCTCGCTGGCTCCAGCGGTCACACTGGTAAATTACCAGTGCTCAAGTTGTGTAGAAAAGCGTTTAAAATTAAAGATTTCTTTTACGGTCATGCAAATAAATGTTTAGTGAGGATGAATGCACAGCTTAGAGGGAGCATGGCATTTCCTTACCAGATGCAGGATGCAAAAAATAGCTTACTTTATTGAAATGTCTTCAGCGTTTACAGTTTAGTTCCCAATGAAGTGCCTCACCAAGCCAAGCAATTAATAGACATTATCTAAGAGAGACTAAGGTGGTTTCTGCTTCCACCTCCAGGCCCAGTTCAGGTACAGCCTTGGTTTAAGACAGCAGAGACAAACCCTGAAATATACCTCCAGTCTCAGGGGGAAAGCAAGGCTAGGGCTGTTATTTGCAGCCCAGAGAATGTAGGAAAGCATTCAGGGCGTCAGTCTTAGGTGTCCCTGTATTAGTCATTAAACGCTGCTCTGCAGTGCAGGTTAGCACACACAAATATTGCTGCTGCTCTGAATCATTACACGAAGTACCCACTCACTCTGCTGCCTGCAAAGGTCATTACAGACTGCAGTGCCCAGCGTTAAGCTTGTAATGTAACACTTTATGCCAAGAATCCAAATCTTTCCCTACAGTACCAAACACAGCCTGTTACCAACGCCTCCTGAGATTAACGCATCTGCAGATAACTGGTCCTGAGCGATACAAGGCAACCTGTGCTTGGGCCGCTAAACACAGAGTGAGGGCCAGGCTGAAGACCGACAAGTTTGCAGGTACTGCTGTCTCTGCTTTCCAGCCCTCACCCTTCCCGAGACCTGCTCCAGCGCTGCAGCAGTGCTTCACCCAGCCGGGTTTCCTTCATCACCACATCACGGTGCATCCTGGCTCCTGCCCAAAGCAAAGCAGCAGAAAGAGTGGAAGAGTCTACAGCAAAGCCAGCTCTCAGCAGAATGAAGGCTTCGGGCTGCTTCTTCAATGCCAGCAGGTTTCTCGTGGAAGATGATAGAGCACAAGCACCCAGTGAACATGTGCAGGGTGGGAGCAGATGGGAGCCAGGCACTTGGAGTGGTTTCTGTACATCTGCTTTAGCTGCAACTCAAAGCAGCAAGAGATGCCAAGAGCACCTGTTGTAGGGCTCACCCCAGATCTCCTTCCCTCTCCCATAGAGGGCTTTGCTGGGCAAAGCCTGTGTTCATTCAGCACCGGCCGCATCCTCAGACTCCTGTTTACCTGAGAAGCGAGGACTGCAGGTCTGTGTTTTAGGAGCTTCTCCCTTTGTCTCAGTGACCCTTTAAAACCATGGGAGCCAGCAGCTGAAGTCACAGACAGGTTGTCTTGGCTCTTTTCATGTGATTTCTACCCAGCCTCCTCTGACAGCTTCACTTCCCAAGTCTATCAGGGACAGGGAGTGCCACAGGTGCTGCGAAACTGTTCCCCAAATGCACTGCAACTGTTGCTGCATCATGCAAAGCAACTTCAAAATCTCCAATTGTGTCCAAGCCCAATATATCATTCTGCTGGACTAACCTATAAGGCACATTGGGAATTTTTGTTTCATATACTTTCAGAAATCATCCCAAAAGATAAGCTCTAAGTAACTGTATTTGTCAAAGCTGTGTATTATGAATTCTTTATGGATCTGTTTGCTCCAATACGTTCCCTGCTAATATTGTTTGTTCTTTCTGCTGGGATTCTTAAAATGCACTCCATATATTATTTATAAAGGTTTGGGTTTCTTTCCCACCCCCAGAGGCTGCCCTTAAACTTCTGTCCATTGATTGTGACGGTATCAATTTGTAAAGGTCAACAGAAAGCTGCTTTGACAGCCCAACTCAGAAAGCAATTTTTAAATGAGCTGTTTCACTTCCCCTACAACGAGAGATGCCGACAAAATCAAAACCCAAGGTCTTTATTTCATCGGCCCCACCAGTGGCTTTGATAGGCTTCGCATCTCTGGTGGCTGCAGAACGCCCCTTGGAAATCTGAGCCTCGCTGAGGATCTCAAAACACAACATATGAACAAGCAGGTTTATGATGAAAAGAAGAGCATTAATTTTCTGCTCCTCCAAAAACCCCTGAGGACCTCGGTTAACAGAGCTCCAAGGGATCTCCAAAGAAACGCCACCACCATGTGGTTTTGGCCTCGTATATCCTTTTATCACAAGCCAAAAAACTTGCATTTCACGCTAAAAATACCCCACAACTGGATATATTAGGGAAATGGGCTATGCCAACCTATTCTGATGCTTGCTTCAGCTTTGCACTGAGAGAACTGGTTATTTTGTCTGGGGTTGTGATCAAAACCTTCATCAAAAGGCTTCTGCCCTTTTCCTTCAATCCCATAGTTTACTGAATTCCTTAAATTTAAAACCATTGAAAGTAGGGCTGCACAATTTATGGCGCTGCTACACGTGAAGAAAATCTGCCATAAATCAAAGACAACAGTTATATAAATGAGCATAAAAGTGCAGGGAAATGTCACAAGACAGCAATAAAATATTTTCATGTGGTAAATCCCAGGAGCAGCAGGCTCCATCAGTTTTGAGTCCTGCACTCTGCAGCAGCAGGCTTGTTTTATCAATGGGGTAATGAGCACTGCAGCTTGCTCCCTTACAAACTGCAGGGCTGGGAAAAACAACCAACTCTTTGCAGGGAATTGGGGAGGGCAGGAGGCAGCAAAGACACCAGCGCATGGCTGTGATTGCATCAGCACAGAGAAGGAAAAGCACAGACCCAGGCATACTCCTCTGCTGTGAAGTTTATGTACGTATATTCCTTTATATAATGTACACATACATACATATATATACTTATATGTAAAATACAGTTGGTCTTTTTGGTGTCTTGGTGTCTCTTTTCTTGGCTCCTTCTCCTTAAAAAAAAAAAAAAAACCACAAGCTGTGGCTCCTTGCTTTGTCTGCAACAGCAGGAGTCCAACCAGGGACGCTCAGGTCCCCCGGGCAAAGAAGGGAGCTTTTGTGGATAGAGAGCGATACAGAAGGGACCCCCCAGATCTCACCTGGGGAGTGAACTGCCCAAGTCTGCAGGCCAGACAACCCCTGGGGATCAACACACAGCCTGGGGAGGGAGTCTTCAACGACCATGCTCTGGATCAGTATAGGGCCACAAAGCCTTGCACTGACTTCCCAGGCTGATATCTGACATTGAGTCCTCGTCTGTAAATGCCACCAGCAGGAGAATGGGCATTTCAGAGCCAAAGGCCAAGAGCTCCCTGGGATGAAGGAAAGCAATGCCTTGAATCCACCCGGAGCAGTGAGCCATCACCATCTAGTGCCCCTGAGCAAAGTTCTTACCTCTGCGCACAAGCCATCCCCCAGATCCTGATTAACTACAACGACGAAAAATCCCAAACCTATTCCTGACTTCTTAAGAGAACATTTACAAGCACCTTTATCCTGTAAATGGGAACCGCTAGCTCTCTGTTAAAATAACACGTCCCAGTGATATGCCAAAATAACCTGTTTTCTGGTTCTTAACCTAACGCAAGGGAGAAGAAAAGCAAAAGGCACAGCAGATGTCTGGTTGCTTTTTTTGAAGACACGGATGACATATTCCCACAGATTGAAGGCAGCTTTAGGTTCCTGTATCCCACAAGCTGACGACAGCATTTCTGCCCCAAGACTTCTCCACCTCATTTTCTTATCGCCAACAAACACGGAAACAGGAGGGGGAGTGACGCGCCCTGCTCCGCACTGCTGGCTGGGAAGCACCAGGCACATTATTAGTAGCCTCATTAAGAGGAAAAGGCCAGCAAGCAATTTTCCCAATGCCAAGGACGCCGCTCCTGGGGTCTTTGTTTCATCATTGCCCTCTTTTCACTTGCTCCACTTGATGATCTCATTAAATTGAACCTGGGAAAGGCAACAGAGGCAGGAGGGGGAGCCCAACAGGATGCACAGGGCTCCTGCCTTGTGATCCCATCCTCAGCTTGTGACTAGGGCTTTGCCACGGCCGCCCACTTAAGTGATGCAGGAGCACGTGCAGGGAGAGTGTCTCAGTGCAAATTTACCCACTGCCAAATGCCCTTGGAAATAGCAGAGAAGGGCAGCAAACATCAGTCAGCAGCACCAAGCCTGATTCTGCAGTGCTCCAAAACATCCTTAAAAACACAGCACCCATCCCAAAACCAGCACCGAAAACACTCATGGGGTGAGGAGAGGTTCCCAGGAACAGGGCACCCTTGTTTTCCTTCCTTAACGTGGCCAACCACCATTCTCATAAAATGCATTTACTTTTTATTACAACCAAGAAAAGAAGCCCAGCTAGGAATACTAGGAACAGCTTAATTAATAACAATTAGCTGCAGCACAATTGTGATTCAGGTGGCGTTCTGGAGCATGAAGGAGAAACTTGACACTTTTGCTTGTGTGCCTGGACATAAGAAATTCTGAGCAGCGTTAATGGGAAGTGAGCGGCCGAGCGACACTGAAATTCAAATGTACTGTAAAATTACTAAATGATTTCAATGTCACAGGAATGTGCCGCGCTGCTTCTGGGATTATCAGCCCTTGCAGAGCTTTAATAATATTTGGTCAAACACCTCAGGAGCACATCACTGGGAAATTTTCCTGCTGAGGAGGGAGGGGAAACCCCTTCATTTGTAAGAAAGGGAAATGAGAGCCTGGCAAAGGGTTTGATGCCCGCAGGTTGGGGGCCAGCCCCGTGCTCCCCACACAGCCCCTGCGAAGGGGAAGGGCACTGCTGGGGACCCACGGTTGCCCAAAGTAGCAGAAGCAGCTGCCAGTCAGGGCAGGAGCAAGCGGCTATGTCCCGTGCGGGGGGTAATTAGCGTCACCGCAGCCAGATGTGATTTGTGGGTAAATATACATGGGAATGTAAAGACAGTCCCAAAAGCCGCTTCCAGGTGAGAGAAGAAAGGCAGAGGCTTCAATGCATGCTGCATGCTGGTGGCAATGCTGGGCCAGGAGGAAACACTTTGGAGGAGGTTGCGATGCAGGTGTGATGCCACTAGAAAACCCAGTGTGTGGGGCTCCTTGCCAGCAGCACAAATGACGCTTCCTAAAGCAGGCAGACCCAGACCAGGTGTTCTAGAACTGGAGCCGAAGGAGAGTGGCCCTGCCCTGCAAATCTTCCCTCTGCAGAGCACCACCCTCAGCAGAAAGCTGCCATGTGTTCAGTAACATATGCTTTCCCTACATTTAAAAAAAATTGGAGCCGTACTGTTGTAAAAATGTGGCTCCACATAGGAAAACTGTTCCGGGGCTGCTGCCAGAGCCTGCAGACAGATGAGCCAAGATACACTTCCAGCAGCAGGAGCATATCCTGCTGGTTCCCAGCATCACCACCCCCAGGGCACGCCGCAAGCTGATGTCTCTGCTGCTACCCGGGGACATGGAGACCCACATGCCATGAAGCTACCACCTTATCCCCATACCCAATTGTATCACGTGCTGCTAGAGCACGTCACCTGAGCTCACACTGCTGTCAGATCTCTGCAAGGCCCCTCACTGTGCCGGGACAAATTCCCATCAGGTTTCAGTCTGACACGAGGGATTACCAGGAGTGCTGGTTGCGCACCAGCCTCTCTCCCTCTGGTAGTGTTGGACAAGAACAACCAAGGTGTTTGA
Organism: Numida meleagris; assembly: GCF_002078875.1. Taxonomy (NCBI): domain Eukaryota; kingdom Metazoa; phylum Chordata; class Aves; order Galliformes; family Numididae; genus Numida; species Numida meleagris. The sequence continues at coordinate 37,863,706 of NC_034413.1, read as the reverse complement.
TAAACACCTTTGGACCCCACTGGTGTCACCTACATCAGCCTGAAAGGTCTGTGGCTCTCCACACTCAAGGAGAAGAGAGTGAAACAAAAATAGACCTTGTAGAAAACACAAGAAAACCCCTCAGGCACTCCTCAAACTCAACGCACTGTTGCGCACTGTCAGTCATTAACACCGGGGGTATTCCTCCTTAACAAAAGCATTGCTTTTGGTTTCGCTGTCTTGCTTGTTCTCAGAGGACAAGGAAAGAAAAGATTGGGATTGAACCTGAAACTAATTACCCCTATAGACTCAGATCTTAATGAAGCAGCTGAAGTTCAAAATCAGATTTAATGCTTGCTCAGCTTTAGCTTGATGTGATCCTTCCCAACAGAGATTGCAACTGTTTGTTATTTAAAATACAGTGGCCCTAATCCTCCTGAAAGGTTGCAGAAATCACCCAATACAGGCACCATGCTCGGCAAATTTGCCATCTGGGAACTGCAGGCACTTACTGAAATGAATTGCCCTCATCCCTAGATGAAAGTAGGCAAATTTGTTCCACTGGGGCTGGAGACAGAAACACCATCCAGGCTAATACAGACCTGACTACCCCAGCAGGGGTGCACAGGACTCGGCCAGTTCACCTGGGAATGGGATTTTCATCCTCCACCTAAGCAGAAAATACTTTCCAAGTCATACGCGCATGTACTGAGCTGAATTCGTCCTCCTGCTCTTCCCTCTGTTGTTGCTGGTGGTACATGATTAATATCGTACCAAATTTGTCTTTTTACAATATCCCACCGATCTTTCTTTTGGTAATGTTCACTTTATATCAGGTGACAGTTTTAGTGATTCCTCCTTTATTTGCATGTCCCCTTGAAGAAGCTTCATTTCTCCTTCTAATCAAGTCATTAATTTTCACAAAAATCATTCCCATCCTGAGATGGCTGGGTTCTAATTTGTCTCTGTCACACAAATGACAAGAATCACCTCATTGCCATGCTGTGATGTTCCTCCCCATACCTGTATCTGAGTAGGAAAAGCACCAAGATTATTCTTCTACAGCCGTAACTGCTTTTCTCTGTGGCAGCTTGATTCTATTGTGATCCTTCCTTCAGGTACTTTGTAGTAATATTATACAGCCGCTTGCTTTTTATTTCAAAGCGTATCTTGTCTGTGACTTTTTTAATGGAAGAAATGGAAATGATGGTGGAAAAATTACTTTTCTTTTTTATCTTCTCTGCATCCTGTTTACAAGCACTGCTGTCCGCCCGGGATGTCTCTGCATGCCTCCCTGCTGTCGGTATGTTGCAGCTTTCCAGAACCTCTTCCCCTTCCACAGCATTGGCTCACGTGCTTTAGTCACACGTACAGCACTAGCAAAAGCTGAATTCATCACAACAGAACAGAGTTTATGGAATCTGAAATCTTACCTGGGCAGCTCCTGCCTTTCCTAGTCTTCTTCCAGTTCCCGTCTCTTCTCCATCTCATCGTCCTCCCCTATCTCTTTTTCTGTATCCCAAACTGTCGTCACTAATTTAGGGCCAGTAATCAGGAGAATCACTAAATGTTATCAGGGAAATCTGACAAGAAGGACGATGGAGGGCTGTACAGCTGGCAGCTTCATTCATTTTGGCATTGCCACGAGTGCCAAGCCCATCAGCAGGTGTGCAGCACAGGGGCTGGAACCCAACCCAACTCCCAGTCCTCCACACAGACAGGCCTGGCTCTGGCTCCTCCTTCCATCAAAGCCTTTACCTGTGAGGTGGTACATGGCCCAAGGCAGAATATATCCCCAACTAATATTTCTCTGCACTTACATCCATCTCTGTACACTGCTGGATGCTAGAATGGATATCAGAATAATTAATGATTAATCCTTTTATTCCGGAGCACAGATGCTACTCATGCATTGATTTTCTAAGTACCGAAAGCAAACCTAGTTTAGGCTATTTCCCTTCATATGTAGTTTTCCTTTTTTCTAGATCTTCCAGAAGACACTGTAAGGATCATTCTCTAGAGCTGGTCTTTGGGCTACTGAGTTGGAGCTCTTGCCTGTCCTTTGTATTACAGAAATGTCTCAACAGTGGTTTACTTACATACTTCCTTCACAGCTCTGTGAAGCCCCTTGGCACCAAGGGTACATGATTTTGCTGGGTGGAAGAATAAAAATCTATTAGCAACTACTCATCCCCATTACTTTATAAAAGTCACTTCCATGGAGAGCCAGCACTGCTTGGGAAATAAGCTTAGCACAAATTGAACTCTAAAGAACCTCCTGTAGAAACCAACGGACTACCAAGTCCAGAGTTAACTGTGCTGCATCATCAACCCCAAATCAAAGAGATCAGGTAGGAATGGTGCCCAAACCCCAGCCTGGCTCCCACCAGGAGCAGGAACACACCCTATCTCAGCCCTGCCAGGGCAGACCGTAATGGCAGCTGCTAAGGAAGGACTCACATACACCACTGCCCCAGTGCCTGCTCCTAAGCTGAGCTCAGTGTCTGAGGATAAAAGGAGTAAAACTCTTTGAGGTTACCTTTGCAATCTACATACAGGGCACCCATCATTATCAAAAGAGGATTAATAACTCCACCTCTGATTTACTATAACATGTACACATCTTAGTCATGGATGTACCAGAAATATGAGGCAGAGAAATTGAATGACCAGGACACCAAAGTCCAACATAAACGTTGCAGCTACTTGACCATCCCTACTCTCTTTCTGTCAATGGAAACCTGCTTCCAATAAAACCCTGCCACTTCCAAGCTGCCTGACTAGGGGTGTCTACTTTTCCAGGGGAAAGATCTTGTTTCATGACTCAGAGCACATCTCTGATTCTCTGTTGCCATTTACTATAAGGCACTAACTGGATGTTAACATCAAAAAAACCTGTTCTCTTGTAGATTTTAAGAACACTGATCAAATTCTCTCTCATTTCAGTCTTCTTTCCCATGTGGAAATGAGCCTCAGAACTACCCCCAAAATCAGATTTGGAAAAAGGCTGTGGCTGCAGCTCGCTAACTGGCTATTCCCAGCCTACAAGATATCTAATATCAACAAATTCCACTCCAATACCATTGAATAAATCAAATCTTTCTCTTAAAGAAAGATCACTTGTGCTTCATTAAAGCTTCAGCATGGTATACGCGCCCTTGAGGGCTGCCCTGCCTTTTTGATTTCCTTTCTGTTATTTTGCTTACCACACCACCTTGCAGCGAACACCACCAGAAGTGATGGGAAAATCAAAATGGAATTATTCACAGAGGATCTGAAAACCTTGCAACTTCCTCCTCCTGCCGGCTCAGCAGATAATTTTCACCAATGGGTCAGTATGACGTGTTTATATATGCGCATGCTGCCTGGGCTTCATGCTATTGCTCCATGCTAATAGTGATGCAGCACTCCAGGGAGCAGACTCCTCACGGTGCAGTCACCCGGTCCGTACCCTCAAGGTTTCTCAGGGGAATGGCTCTCCTTCCCCACACAATCTCACACCTTATGGCCTTCCTCCTGGCATCCCCCGCACCACCTTCATTCACAAGGCTGCTCCAGTTGTGGGGTCTTAGGAGGTAGGAGGGTATTTTCTCACACCAAGCCCTCCTCTCGAGTGAAGAAACCGATATCTGCTAACAGCACCTGACCCATGGCACCCAAATTACACAACACTGTCAGACTGGAGAACTCTGCCAGCAAGCCCATTCCTTAGGATGCAGATTCACGTACCACATTGGTGCTAATTTTAGTGCTGGCAGGAGTGAGCTCTGAGGCACCAATTCAGCAAATTACAGAAGCATATATTCAATTGTAAGTGTTCAAGACTCAGCTAATGGGGGTGAACTGTGACTGAAACGATTGATTTTGTGCAACACCATTCCCTCCCTCTCCCTCTTTTACTGGATGTTATTACTTTGTGGGCAAACACTGGTCAAATTTTTCCAACACTGTAATTGCACGGATCAATGGAATTTTCAACCATAAAAAGGCAAAGCAGAGGAGAGTTTCCTAATGTACTTCATCACTGCCGAAGAAACTAGAGAAGATCAAACTGTTGCATCATCTAAATTCCCAACTTCAGGAAATAAATTAATTTTCTTACAAATCAGAATGCAACTGAAGTCGTGTTTGGTTTTTCCACCGTTAAATGCTCAGAATGCATTTCAGTGATTGCTCTGAGATAGGATGCAGTAGAATCGTTAGAGTTGGGAAAGACCACCAAGCTCATCCAGTCCAACCTCACCCCATCCCCAGCATGCCCACCAACCACGTTCAATAGATGTGAAACATGTGGGCAGGAGGAAAGCATGCATGCTTTTTAATATTCCTGAAATAAAACAAGTAACTTCTTGTAGAACAGCAGAAAAAAAACTGATTTCTAGAACTGGAAATAACTGCGTTACCTGAAAAGGTTCTGGTGGTCTTGAAAAGAAATATATGTATGAACGCCAGGAAATCTCTGTTTTCCCAGCTGGGAGAAATTGCAATAATTCTTATAAAGTCTTGTACGAATTAATGCCAGACAATACCGAGCTACAGTAGTCGGCAAAAATTCAGATTCATTTTGTATGATGGATTTATCTTGTTGGTCCCCAGACTAAAAACTTTTCATTCAGTCCTAATTTACTCAGCCTGGCTGCTAGTTTTATAGACATGCAGCAAACTTGATGCAGATGAATCATCTTGCAAAGAGCAGACCTGGAACACAGACAGAACTAAGGCTTTGTAGCAGTGTAAAAGCAGGAAGACAGCTTTCCAGGCTTTGCAGGCCATTGCATTTAACCAAAAGAAAATTTAATTGAAACTCAAACATCTTTGCAGCCTTCTCCACATGATCGTTGTTACTGACGATACGACGTAATCCTACAGTAGTATATAGCTCAGGGGAGATCACCTCTCATAACACATTTATCATTTTAGGTGTACACAGGGTGCACCAGAACACCCTGATTGTATTTTCCCTTCAGGTACCCAACCGCAGAGTACTGTTTCCTCACCCTGCGTGCAAATACAGGAGCGCTGTCTGAGCAGGGATGTTTCATTATAAAACAACAGCAGCAGCATCTCACGTGGGATCACATTTTGTGCTGAATTCAAACTCTCTCCTTGGATGGCTCAGACCTGTCTCCGAGCTGCAGAAATTAACCTCCACATCTGGAGCGACCTTGGCAAACCCCAAATGCAAATGCTCTGAATTCTAGTCTCCAAAGGAAAAAAAAAAAAAAAACACTAGAGGAAGGAGAATGCTAACAGCAAGGGGAGAATCACCAGTTTAAAATCATCAACTGGAAAAGAGTTCGGAAGGATAGACTTGAGGTTCTCCATACTAAGTCATCAAAAACATGGGGTGTCTACCCAACCTCGGGGGAAAAGCAAATAGTCTGTGGAGGAACACCTGATAAAAAAGCAAAGCAGATGACAAGCTGGCTTTAGGGTTGAGGAAAAGCATGCTGCCACTGCATCTCAAATGACAGCACTTGGTTACTGTTTTTTAAAGCTTTTATTTAGCGACCTGGCAATAGGTGATATAGCAACAGGGTTTCTTTTCTTATTTTAAACAACATCAACTAAATTAACCTCCCTGTAAGAATTCACACCTCATTTTAAAACTTCCAAGCCTTGCAGCAGGTACCTAAGGAGTAGGCAGGCATCTAATCATTGTCTGGATTTCAGGTGATGCCAAAAAGCTGCATCCCATTGCTCAGTGTGGTTTACCTGAAAATACATTTGTTGAAAAGCAGCAGAAAGTATGGAATTTCAGTCCTATATGTAAAATACCTGCCTCAGTGTCAGATGTTAACAAGTCATACAGATAAAAGCATTTTTCAAATATGATTGAAAATCTCAGTGAAAGAAAGGAGACTGTTGAGAGAATGTGAGGGTCAATTGTTTGCCAAAAGTTTAAAAAAAAAGAACCCTGAAAAAACATGGTCTTTATTGTCTTTATTCCCTTTGGGGAGGATACAGAATTGGCAAAATGCCTGAAAATGTTCCCTGATTCAAATATATAGCATCTTGTGTTCACGTCTAGAGACATTTATTCGGGATTAAGGCTACATTGCATTTTGTATTATGCGAATTCACTGCTGTATATCATATGCACAGCACTGTCACTATCATCATCAGATAAGCAACAACCCCACTATCTTTAACTTCAGGTTCTTTGGGGAGTGGATGGAATATGCAGTCTTTCCTCCACTGAGGGTAATAATAGGAAAAAAAAACACCAAGAATTTTCATCTTTGTCTATGTCTGCATTTTATATTTTTGCTCGCTTCTGGGATCCCACAGCAGCAACGTGCCTTGAGATTAAGTTCCAAGCCCTTTGTACTTGTTGTGATCGATTTGATCTCCACCGCCTCAGAGATTCCCATGCCCCAAAGCAGCCACTTACGTTTTCATCTCGTCCTCAGCAGAACTCTGAAGCAGAGAAGGACAGGGCTGGGCTGCAACTGATCAGCCTGGCAGTGACATTTGAAGATTGAAGCTATGCCTTATCGCCAGGCACAGCAGGGAGGATGCAGCAGTGGGGGCTACCTGGTCAGCTCTCGAATTTTCAAGGGTTTTAAATGACTTTTGAGCACTACTCATTAGCAGAACAGGTATCCTGGACTGCAGTCCCTCTGGAGTCCAATAAATCCGACATCTCGAAGAGAGATGTGACAGTACCTGTAACTTTCACCTGTGCAGGAAGGGATGCGATAAGGAAAAGAACAGACGACAGTTGTGGCTCCTTTATGAATCAGTTAGGGTTACTGCAATGATTTGGTGACACCGATGATGTAAGTATGAATTTTATTTAATTCTATTTATTTACTTACTTCAGAGAAAGATTGTGACAAAGTAAGTTCAAATAAAGGTTACTTTTCCAGTAGTTGCAAGACTGTGATCAATAAGCTCAAACAAGTTTTTTCAAGAGTTGCTCCCAATCTGAAAACACACATTCTTCTTTGTGCTTCCAAATGAGAGAGAAATTTTCTCAATAACTTAGTACTTGCATAAAGTCAGCGAGGCCAGTAGGCATAAAGCTGTGCTTAGAGCCAGCCACTTTAAATGTGTGGTTGAATTGGGCCAAATACCTCTGGCCACAAGTCACTCAGAGATGAGCTTCCCTTCCCAAACACTGCCAAGAGCCTCAGGAGAGAAAGACCAAGTACAACACATGTATGGAGAGGGTAGAAACTTTGCTTCAGATTATTTCCAAGTAAATCACAGCTCGCACTGCCTGTCCTGTAACTTCACTGACGTCCATACCCAACTGCCAGAGTCAGGGTTGCAACACTAGTTTTGAAGTAATTGCACATCTTCCAAGCCTGATACTTTAAAACAAGCTGCCCCAGTACTGTTTACAATCAATGACATTGTTTACAGTCAGCAGCAATACTTCTATAGCCTCGAAGTCGGAGAGACGAGGAAATAATATCTTGCTCATCACTGTATCAAGGACAGAAGTCAGTTTGTGCTGGAACAGCATGTATTTTCATTCTGTGTACGTAACAAAGGTGAGTACCCTTGAACTTCTGCGACCAAAGCCTTTTCATTATGAAATTCAGATTCAGACAAAAACTAAAGTGCAAGATTGCTGTATTTCCTGAACAGTCCTAAAGTTCAAACATGCTTTCTACAAGAGTACAGACATCTCAACCTGCAGATCCTCAAGCCAATAACTTGGTGAAACAAAGGATACAAAGGCACTAATTGCTGAGGTTAAATAGGCTACTTGGATGGACATAGAAGCGCACAGCAAGATGAGCAAAACCAGCATGTTTAGCAGCAAAATAACTCAGGAATTTTTTCCATCACAGAATCAGAAGAGCAGGGCCCCCAGGAAATCACAGAGCTCTTCCCTCTGCCCAGCTGCATATCGCCCCTAGTATAACTTGAAATGATGGAGTCCAACCACATGCTGCTCAAGATCTGGCTGACTGTTGGATACAACTTGTTACATGGTCACACAATCACCTGATGCCACTGAGTATACTGCTTAAATGAATTTATATTCCCACGTCTCTCTGCTACAAGCCCACCAACTTCTTTTTCCATCTCATTTGCCCCTATTTACTTGTCACTGCCTTAACAGCTACACTGCAAAATATTGAGGACTTGGACCATCTTTATGTTGTTTTGAACAGCATCCGTGAAACTATTTCCTCCATCAACTCTGTGATGTAATGCAGCACATCACTGTGAGAGCAACAGCAACCAAACTATTTCTCCTCTTCCTTCTGCAAGCGTGATGGAAGGAACCCTGCTTGCTCATTCCACCTCCACGGCTTTTCTGCAGCTACTTTTTTTTTTACCAGCAGTGAGAGGAACCGCTCTCCTGTTTCTCTCATGACTGCGTTCGGCATGGGCCCAACACATCAGCCCACCCATTTTAAAACCTTGAGAGTTAACCTCAGGCAGGTATCACCTGAGTGAAGGCAGGGATTGCTATGATGCCTTAGCATAGCTTCACACACCTCTAAGCACAGCAACTCCACCACGCTTACTACCATGAATTATTTTGCCAGGAAGGGATTTTTCCTTACTGGAGCAATTCTGGTGAGTCAGAGATGCAGGGAACCTGACATTTGTGGGTTTTTACCCAAACAACACAACAAAAATTAGCAACAGGCTACATCCCAGCAAATAACGCAGAGATGAAAGATGCAAAGGTTTCACGACCTCCCTTACCGCTGCCTGGGGAGCAAACCCGGCAGGACGGGGATCAGTGCAGAGGATGAAGGCTGTGCTCTGACAGACACCAGTGTGAGTGGCTGAGCTGTCCCATGTGCCTGGCAGCAGCCAGACAGTGGAACCACGCAGCCGAGAGCAGAGCAGCGTCTGAAGTCTTTCCCAGATAGCCAGGGAGATAAAAGCCGACAACTACAAAGCGCGCAGCCTGAACGGTGAAGGTTAAATATGGGCTCCCACTGCCATTATTTATCCCCTGAAACAGCTGGGAAACTTCCGAAGTAGTTAATATATCACAGGAGTGGAGGAAGCGAGACCGACTGTATAAACACACCTCAGGGCCTGCTACTGTTCCCATTAACTGCCTGTCTCCGTAAAGGTCTGCTATTAGACAGCCTCCTGCTGCAGCTGCTCTGATTGAACACTGCAGGTAGGGCAGGAATCAGAGAGAAACGTGGCTCTGAAGATGACTCACAGGAGGCTTTTGGGGGGAAACAACATTGACGTGGTAATTCCAGAGGGGCTGAGCCAGGCTGAGGCTGCTCACGTGCCCAGTGCATCTCCATCCATGCCCCTGCATGCCCCCTATTAGAATAAGCTTTATTAGTGAAATAAGTTGAGCAGACCAAAACATCTTTGTTGGTGTTACCACTGCACTGCTGACAGCAGGGGGGCAAACCTGCAGAGCAGGCCTCAGCTCTGCTGAAGATGAGGAGTAACAGTGCTGCATGGCAGAGCTGTGAACTCAAAGAATGAAGTAACAGTGAAACACGAAGTTTTACCTCTCCTGGGGACAAGGCCTGGTGGGATTATCGAAAACTGTATTATATTGCATACTGTAACACCCAACGTCAGCACAAACACCCATCCCAATCTTCTGCTTGCCTTCTCTTTGTGCACCGGGTACTGCCACCTTCCTGTTGAGCTTTTTGAGGACAGAGGCAAAATACGTGGTGGCAACGTATCTAAGAGACACACAGCCAAGTCAGAAGAGGCCCAGAGATGCCACAGCTGGTGTACGTCTGTCTGTCCATCCCCTGACCAGCACAAACTGCTTAGCGCTACGCCCAAAGGGCTGCATCTGCAGTGGCTCTCTTGAGGGCACATTGGATACTTGCTCTGCCCAAGAGAAATGCCTGAAGCAACTCAAGGTAAATGGAAAACATTATGGCAAAGTTTAAAGCACCTGAATGAGCAGAAACCTTCCTGCAACCTTAACTCTAGAAGTCACTATCACTGTTATTTCCAAGAACAAAATGTGATGCAAATGGTAATACAACACATCACAATTTGGGTATGCCAGACAGATGCCTTTGAAATGAAAGAATGGTGATAATCACTGCGTATACGCAAAAAATTTGGTTTTACTGTTCAGAAATCTTCTTCCTTTTTATATGGGGGAATGTAGCATCTGCTACTAATATAATGCACCAATAATTGAGGCATATAGTGTATACTCATGGGAGCCATAAGGCTGTTTTATTTATTCTTGGCCAACTGCGAGGATAAACAGATTTCACTGAAAGCAGTACATACGGAATCCTATCTTCATGGAGAGCCTACATATTTCTGCAGGGCGGTAAGCACTGAAATACAATAGAGTTCCATTGTGAATGCTAATGGTGTGAGCAGAAAATGAGGTAGTAGCAAGGAGTTTAATCTTGAATCTTCCCTCTGCATAGAGCAGCATGGCATCCTGGCTATCCTAGTGCCTATGGAGGGAATGGTTTTAAGATTTCTTGGGAGGCCCAGCTCACCATGCTCAAAACTCAGGCTGGAAAGTCAAGAACTATCATAGGCTCTTGCTTGGAACGCTGCCACAGGGGTCTAGATTAAAGGTAAATAAGAAACAAGGGAATACATCTTCCATTTCCTGTCACTACCCTGTGTGCACAGACAGTATGTTTGTACGCTGCTTAGCCCTCGCTACACAGAGCTCAAAAAAAGCAAAAAAGTCTAAAAATAAATATTCACACAAATAAATGCGAGTTCATAGAAACCGGCAGGCAGTCAGTGTCACAGACACCTAGCTAGCACTCACAGCCATGATTTTATCTTGCATATCTGACAGGCAGCCAAGGAAGGCTGTATTTCAGGGGAGTCCCCAGCAGGAGACATCTTGGTCTAGGAAGATGCTAGATTAAAAACCCTAACAGCAACACCTCCACTGACTCAAGGATGAGCCATTTGACTTAGCACAAACTCCTCTTAGTGCGGTGGATCAAAACTTCACATTCCTGCATGAGATACTCTGTCATAGCCCAGGGCTCCATCCAGCCTGGCCCTGAATACCTCCAGAGATGGGGCACCCACAGCTCTCTGGGCAGCAGCTGCAGGGCCTCACCGCCCTCTGAGTAAAGAATTTCTTCTTAACATCTAACCTAAACGTCCCCTCTGAATCCCCCATCACCCAAGTTGCTTCAAGAATGAGTTCAAGCTACACAATTATAGAGGTGGTGCAATGCTTACCTCCAACCTCACCCAGCAGCCAAGAAGCACCCCTTGCTCAGCAGTTGATAAGCTCCTGGTGCCAGCAAAGAGAGCTGTAGGGCTGCCATTGCTCACGGGCGGCCTCGCCTCTGTGCCTCCCCCCAGCAGGCCTTACCTGATTTACAGAGCCATTGCACAATTGATATTAGGAGCTTCTTTAGGACAAAATTGAAGCCTGTGTCTCCGTGAAAGGCTATAAAGAAACTACACACATTCAGGAATCATTACAGGGTGATATTTTACTCTGTTAGACTATTAAACAACAGATGAAATGCCTGGCTACTGAAATCAAAGCAGTGGTGTGGTTTCCAAGACACAGCCCTTACCAGACCACATATCTTTTATTCTCAGGATTCTCAGAAACTGCATTTATATATATATATATATATATATATATTTCAGAAGCCATCATCTGCAGTAAAGATTTTATCTTATCACTTTGCAATGGCAAATCTATTTTCAGTAAAGAATGGGTGTTCAGAGGCTACTGGTATCGCTCACTGCTGCTTGCAAATAGTGGTGTTACAGCCATAATTCCTCCCTGAGTGGAAGGATGAATTACATTTAGATTAACAACTGAGACTCTAAAGAACTTTAAAATGCATTTCCTGGGCGTTAGTTACAAGCTCAGTGTGTAGCTTGCATTTGTTCTCCATTCCCTAGAGTTGTGCACTGGGGTCTGAGCGCACCAAGAAAAGGCTTCAGATGGCTCTTACACTCAAGTAAAAATAATTTAATGCAGCTTAATCATTTCACAGAAGCACCCTTAGGATGCTTATCAGCTGGGGAGGACCTACAGAAGACACCAAATTTGTGCAGCATGTGAAAAGAAAAAAAACCATTTTGGCTGCAAGCAGCCCCCAGTCCCAAAGTTAACTGAATCTCTCTCTGCAGTCCTGAGTATGTGCTGAGCCTTCAAGAAGCTGTAGAGCTGTGCCATGCCTATAAATCACTTTAACCAAGCTGCCTCAGAAATTAGGAAGTTTTCCCACTGAGGGTAGCACTGGTTACATTCACAGTCAGTGCAACACACAAATACATCATGTTCTTCACCCAGTTCCTTCCCGAGGTCCGATGCTTTAGAGAAGCTTTTATGCTGCTCGTTTAATGTCCAAAGTGGTACCTTTCAGGAATCCCTAAACACCTACAGCAAAAATTTATTTAAAGAAGTTTCTGTACAACTGACCTTCCTGTATTTCCTTTCCATGCCTCCCGCAAACTTTTGCCTCTGCTTAGATATGTTACAGCCGTTATGTTTTGTGACTGACAATTATCTTGTAATGAAAAACAAGTCACAATTAATAAAGCTCAAAACTAATACCTGCTAAACTCATTTAATGATTTAATGAAGAAGGAGAGAGTCTTATGAAAAGATTTTAAAAGCAAGGGACTCAATTTCCAATTAGAGCTAACAATCATTTGAGAGCCCGCAGGCTCCCAAGGTAAGCAATGGGGAAGAAAGGAAGAAAAAAAAAAAAGGTATTTGCGGTTGTTTTCCTGCGTACTTCTCAAAGGGCAGAGTCTGCTGAGTGTTTCTCCGGGAAGCAGCCTCCCCAGGCAGAATGCTGTGCTCAGTGCCCCACTGCATTCACACCCCACACATGGACAGCACCAACACGCGGCGCACCGTGCCCTCTGCCAGGGCACACAGCAGCACATACGCAGGCATCGCCCACACCACACTGCGCCCTTCAAGCTGCTGCAAATCTCTGTGCAAGGTGATGCGACGCGCAGACATCAGTTCTGCAGGAGCAGGAAACACGGCAGCACCAAGTTAAAGCAAATTACCAGTCGACAAGTAACTCCAAAGACAATGCAAGTTCAATTTACGGTGGTAAATTTGATTCTTGAATGCTGATATACCTTTAAACATTTCTGCACTCAAGCAGCTCTGCTAATAAGTCTAAAACTAATTTAATGTTGTGCTGTTCATTAATCACTATTACGGAAGAGAAACATAGGAAGTAGGAGGGAAAGGGGCATCCTGCAGAGGGACTTGTACCAAGAAGGATGTAACATCACACAAACACTACAGCTTGAGCATCAAAAAAAATAAGAATCCATGTTCGTTTAAGAAAAAAAGCAGAACAGAAGGAAATCGCCCAACAGTAGGCTTCCAAACAACAGCCAGGAATGTGATAGTGAGGAAAAGCATTTCCTCCAACACCACACCATCCAGATGTCACAGAAAAAAAACCAGCCCCAGTCTGGTTACTAAGGCATTTATAGCCTTGGAGAAAAATCCCAGCAGCTTTGATGGGCTTTGCCTGACGCTGACAAGTAAAGGGCGACCAGAGCCAATGGATGTGAATGAGTCAGACCCAGCTCAGCACCAAGGCTTCAATACATAATGGGCACTTTTGCCCATTTTAACCATTGCACCTACCAGCGTGTTCTGTCTCAGATATTCCTTTCCCCATCTGCAACAGTAACTCTCTTCATTACCTACTTATTTTCGCCTAAAAAGCCAGAGACTATTTCTGGCAACCAGATGCTAAGGTCTCACTTCTGGAGCTGCCAAGTGGCACATCTCTGACCTCTCCAGCCCTAACAGGAGTGATAAATTCCAGCGGACTTTCACCAAGCTCACCTGAGGTTTTACACCCAAGTGACTCTCCTGAGAGCAGCTAAATGGTTAAATCCCTCACATTCACCATGAAACTCTCAACTGCTGGCAGTTTTCTGAGTGAGAAATCCTACCATTCCTGGCCAGGAAACATACACATAAGTCCAAGAAGATCAATGGACAACCTGCAGAATTTTTATGATCACAGAATGGTTTGAGTTGGAAGGGACCCTCAATGGCCATCTCGTCCAACTCCCCTGCAACATGCAGGGACACCTACAGCTCCATCAGATGCTCAGATCCCCATCTGGCCTACCTTCAGTGTCTCCAGGATGGGGCATCCACCACCTCTTTGGGCAACCTGTGCCAGTGCTTCACTATCTTCACTGCCCCCATCCTAGTGGGACACAGGGCCATGGGGAACCATTTGGCAGTGTTAGTAAACTCCAACGCACAGCTCCCAGATGGGAACCTGCTCTTTATAGCCCAACCTTCAGATGCCATTCAGAACATTACATTTATTATCCAGCCATATTATATATCTCATAAAATGAGAAAATCATTTGACACTCCTTCATTTTGAGGCTGCTAAAGGTCATCCTGCCTTGAGGGCTAAGAAAATCCTGGAAAGTGAAGCAGAAATGGCACGTGCAGTACTGTCTGTCTACTCTCTCTCATAAAAAAAAAAACATTTGAAAAGTTCACAACTCTCCTCTGTGACAAATGCAAGACCTGGAAGAGAGCTGCCTGTGCTCCCGCAGTTATTGCAAAGCCCGAGGAATGACAGTGCTTCTTACAGACCTGAGGGCACGCACTGGTGATTGAGCCGAGCAGTAAATCGCTGAAACTCCATTTACTGGGATGGCTCACATCTGGCTCAGCAATGATTCAGGCTGGCTCTCATCTAGCCAATTGACACAGGATTTGTATTTTATTTTTACTGGACCTACAAGAGTTTCACAGAAACTTAAACATAAAAAATGCTTCCATTATTTTGGGCAGTGCCAAGTACACTCAGCTCCTATACACATGTACCTACATGGCAAAGTCAACCAGCTCTCCCCATACAAAATCTCAGCTGCGAAGTTCATCTCTTTTAGCTCATTCCTCCCTCTCCTTATCTTTTCCCTAAAGTTTTTGTTGGTTCTGTTAATTCCAGCTACCACCAGGAGGAAAAATGCAGCTGCTTGCAGGAGGCAGCTCTCGTGACACTCTTCTAAGTCCACGGGAAACAAAAAGCAGGAATGGCACAAGACCGCAGCTCAGCTGCGCATACAGATCCATGCTCTACCTGCGCTCGTATGCTGCAGAGAGATCTTGAACTGTTAGACATATTGTCTCTCTGTACCATACATCTTGTATATGCAACCTCTAAATCAAACACTTATTCTAGAATATAACACCTTGAACTCCATTATTCTCTCTGAAGCCAGACATCCTCCAGAAGAGCTACCATAAAATTCAAAATGTGGCACCCCCAAACCCCCATGAACCTTCTCAGTTGACTCAGAAGCTCTGTCCAAGGTACCACATGGGATGGTGGCAACATCACACACTCTGGAGCCCTCCAGCTCCGGAGAAGAAATCATGTCCCCTGCTCAGTCTGCAATAAAAAAGGGTCACGAAAGACTTCACATAGTTCAATCACAACCTTATTCTACATGAAAGAGAAAAGAGCCGCAAAACCACACTTTACCAAAAGTCAGGAGGAGTCAGAAGGAAACGGCAGCACAGCTCCCAGCCACAACCAGCAGCATCTTGCAATGTTTTTGCCAGTTAAAGAGGGCAGGAACATTCAGCAGGTGGGAGCATGGAAGGTTTCTCATCCTGGCTGTCGCTGAACACAGCAAGACAGCACCACAAACCCCACATGCAACACATTGACATCACAAATGCACCTCCACCCTTGTCCTAGACGCTTGACCAGGGAACACCATGATTCTCAGCTTCACTTCCACAAAATAAAGGCATCATTTGTCCGGAGCGTAACTTCATACCATCCTTGAACTGCTGACCCAGGATGGACTTAAGTATTCACTGAGATGCTGTGACACAGCCAAGGCCTGTGCTGGATGGTGTAGCAATTAGAAACATCAACACGATGGAAAAAGGTGTCACAAAAGAGGTGTAATGACAGAAGGACCAGCACAATAGAAAGGTGCTATGAGGGAAGGGAAGATTGCTCACCTGTCTCCAAAGATCTAGGTTCACAGGGAAAAGCTCCACCAAGAAGGGATCTCCAGAAAGAGATCCTTCCTTAGTGGCAGTCAGCTCTTTAATAAGGCATAAGAGCCTCCTTTGCCTTCACCTGTGCTCCCAGGGCTGACTGGGTCTTTCCTCCAGGTGCTCAATCAGTGGTTCAGGCCGTGACTCAACAGTTCCCATACAGATGGGAATTATTATAGAAATATTTCTGTGGTGCCCACAGCTCCAAACGAAACATATCATCTGGGTTCCTCTGCCTTCTCCTCCATAAGCATCTGAGGAGCAACAGGGAATATTTTAAGAATATATATTTTCCTTCCCCTTTTTAATAAAATGTTCTCTCTCCTCAAATCAAATTTAAATACACAACAATAAAACATGCATTAGTCTTCCTGTCAAAAACTGCCATCACATCTCAGGTAAGGAACACTGACTCAGCCCCTAGGCTGTAGTTAGCAAGGTTTCATTTGTCTATTATGTTGTTCCAGAAAACAGAAAGAAATCTATCTATGCTGACACCATCAAGATTGCAATAGCCAAAACAACACAGCTGTTCTTTGAATATTTCAGATAATGCTCTGCCTTTGTTGATAATATTAGGACTGCCTGTCTCTTCCAGTGCTCTGCTACAATAATTGACATGCCAACGGGGATGTTTGCCACCCCTCCAGTTGTTGAGGAGCATCTAAAGATTTAATTTTGATTATTATTTCCTTTCTGTGACACTGTAACTTTGCACCATAGGCACTAGAAACAGAGCCTGCTCAAAATAAATGAAGAATTTAGCTACTCAAATGCAAACAAGGCAAAGCTGGACGTCTCGATACAACAAAGCATTTCAGCACAGGCTTACATTTAAGCACATAAGTCATTCCATCAGCTATGAAGTGACTCGCAACATGCTTTCAATGAGACATTAACATATATAAATATATTTATAAGTTATAGGGTTGGTTTTGTCACCATTTTGTTGTTTCTTCTGCAAAATCATGGCAAAACTGAGAAAAGAAACATTTTAGAACAAAAAGAAACTTTAAGAAATAGAAATAATTCATGACATTGCCTTTGCTGTTAAAGTTATCAAGAGGAAAAGTTCAAATTTAAAACAACTCTTTGAGAGCTGATGCCATGAAAACTGGATCTTCAATGGTGAGATGTACTCACATCAATCGTTTTCAAAGGCCCAAATCTTCTAACCATCAGTCATATTTATAAATGGTCTATTTTATCTACAATATCTTTCCTGTGGAGCTCTCAGAGGCTCACCGAAGCCTGAATTTTTGTCTCAAAATAGCGTGATGTAATATTTAGAAGTGTGCCAACAGCATGGACTGAAAACACATGGCAAAGAAAAGGAGGTTTAAAGAAACGGTTCTGTAAGATTTCTCCTTTAGATGTAAATCCTAGTGGCTTCCAATGAATAGTATTAAATTGCAACCTATGACAGTATTTTGCTCAGCTATTCCCTATCGCACAAATGCCAATGAGTTCACTGAATACAAAACAGCAGATTACAGTATTTAAGTATGCCTTGAGGAACCACAGAAACCCCATAATATTAGTATAATCTATAGAAAGCCTTCAGTAAATAGGTTAATTATGGATTAAGTGGTCATGCTTGTGTATCTTTAGGCTAGTAATCCTTAAAATGCCACAATTCAATCATAGAGATCTTAATACTAGGAAGAGTGGGATTCCTCCTAGCCGTTGTTGGCCATCCAAATGTGAAACAGTAATAATAAGTTTTGCTTAGTCTGGGAGAGCATGAGCTACTGAAAGTGGACAATTCAACTTCAAACGACTGTTTAGTTGGGATAAAATCACCCTTAGAGGTATCCACTGGTGAGGGAGAGAGCTAGGCACTCTATCTTAGCTAATGTACATAAGCAAAATTAGACTTCAGCATTTTTTACACCTCATTGAACTCAGCCTTCCTTGTTTCTGAATATAGGTTTATGTAATTTCATCTTTTCCTTGAAATGAAGTTGCCAAGAATTATCGTGAGCTGTAATGGCTAGGATTCAAACTGTGAAGCCCATCCTTCTGAGATGCTACAGCATCTCCCTGCCCTCTGGTCGTTTCATCTCCCCCTCACCACAACGCATGTGGGGAGCAGCAGGGCTCATCCTGAGCGAGGTGGTCCTGCCAAGCACTGCTGCTACCTGCCCCTTGGGGGACAGTTTTTCAGTTCATTTCAAGACACAGACTCACGAAACTGATTTGCACAGGGAAACAAATACTGTGCAAGTTAGGTCACTTTAATTAGTTAGTAGTCATTTGTAATTAATTTTGTAGTCACTGCAATCCATTAATTAGGATCTTTCAAACAGAACTTCTCCAGTACAGCCTTGCAGCTGAACAATGACAGTTTCCCCATACGTTGATTTAAAACACTGGTCTGATGTGTGCTACCAGACCTGCAGCAATCCCACATTCCGAGGACTGGATGCTGCTTCAGTGAATAAATACTCTCAGACTTGTGCTCAGCCCGCAGAAATGTACATTTTCAGTCCTCAGATGCCACAGTTCTTTCCTGGTCAAGACAAAGATGGCTTTCATCATCCTGATGTTTTAATTTGGGATCCCACTGGCAAGCTAAAATAACAGTTAAAATAAGTGGCGCATTCAGTGCTGGCGAGCTGAGATAGAAATAGCACAAGTTCAACAGGGTTTGGATGCTGCTCTTAAAAAAAAAAAAACCCTCTCTGCCTGGAAGTAATGTGACACTTAGTAGAGAAACTTCAGTTCCAGTGGTTGTGGTCAGAAACCTACAACTAACCACACCAGCTCTCGCCAGCAACATTCATGCAGCAAAATCAGAGCTGCTGTTGTCCCATCACGAATGTATTTTTCCTGAAAACCGTCCTCACACAGTGTGAAGCAACATAATATGATAATTAACAGCAGAGGACTTAAGCACTGCTATTCTTAAGTTACTCATTAATTAGATACCAGAAACCAAGTCTAGAGACATGAATCCCTGACAAGCCCAAAGACTGACAAGGCTGGGATCTTCCAGGAAGGCTCTTAGTGTACTCCGTGTAAAGAATGCATGCAACAAAGCTAATACTTTCACTACTGCACACAGATGTAATGTTCACATCCGAATATCAAAGACGGTGGTTCAGTGAACTGCTCCTGTGGGCCCTATCCTCCTTTGCAGGAGAGAAACAGTCACACTTCAATAAATAGCAAATTTCTAAACTACTCTGTATTTCAAAGCACAGCGCTTAGAATATGCCAACTGAAACGCTGAACCCCACAGTAATTTTGGAGGCAGGTTTGCAAGGAGAGAAGGGGATACGTGTTTCATAGAAAATGTGAAAATCTAACCTTGAAGAGTAAGTGGAGACAAAATTCAGAGCGATTGCTTCAGAAACACCAAAGCAAATCACCTGGGGAACATTTTACTGAGCCTCCTTTAACTGCTCCATGTATTTTAACATGCAGAAGACCAGTCATCCTCTCTTCTCCCAGCATTTTCCTTGTCCTAGGTCTAGGCTACCAGTGTCATCACAGTTCGGTCTCTCTTTATGTGAATCATACTGTTGTAGATTTCATGGAACTGACTTCTGACTTAACTGAGAAATTGCTCTGCTTCAAGAGCTGGATAGACATAGAAATATTAATAGAGAAGTGTCACAACGCTACACTGGAATAGGCATCTACTGGCTGGCATCAACTCCCCTCCTTCTACTCCCAGAGCAAACGACCATCTCACCCAGAGGACTCAGGAGGGTGAGG
This sequence comes from Numida meleagris, assembly GCF_002078875.1. Taxonomy (NCBI): domain Eukaryota; kingdom Metazoa; phylum Chordata; class Aves; order Galliformes; family Numididae; genus Numida; species Numida meleagris. The sequence continues at coordinate 37,844,046 of NC_034413.1, read as the reverse complement.
GAACATCACAGGTACGAGCTCACAGAGCCATTTGTATTCCCAGTTGGTTCACCTGTTTTCTGCAAATTTTGCAGTTATACTGCAGACAGATCAATGCTGTGATTTGCTTTCAGCAGGGAGGTGGGAACCCCCTCTGGCACTTCCGATTTTTAAACAACTTAAGTTGTTTTGTATTTCCTAAACCATATTGATCCACTAGGCTAATGACAGTTTTTCTTAAGGCTCCCTTTCATAGGCTCTGTCACCGAGCAAGTCTCAGAAATTACAATTAGTGATACGGAAAATGTTTGAAATCTACTTTATTGCATAAGTCTGCTGCCAGCTTCTGCTATGTGCAAAAGAGAACAGCAGCCACAAAATCTGCCAGTCCTGTGAGCAAGGTTAGATGGACTGCTAGAGATGTGATGGAGAGAGCTTATACAGGGGGCAACAACTACTGTACACCTTTTGTTTATGCTATCTTGTCCAGTCTATGAATGAACTATAAACATTATATGGGCATAATCCTACTCTTCAGATATATGGAAATTGATAAGAAGGACCAGGTCTTGCCTTTGCTATTCCTTCTCTGCTCTGGGTCTGTGTCACCAAAACGCTTTTTGTTATTCCTTCCCACTGCGCACTGTTCTCAGGACGTGTTCTCTGCTGAAAAGAATGACCCTGAGTTTCCGCTCCTTGTCACCTTGTGCTGTCACCCACTTGCAAGATGACTATACAACAGTCACTTCGGGATTAGTACAAAGGAAGAATTACTCTCTCCTCTTAAAAACAAAAAAGTTTTCATAGTCCAGACCTAAACCACTGTATCTCCTCTAGAGAAAATGCAATAATGCACATTTCAATAAAAGGGTACTGCTGGGAATTAACAAGATAATAAAAGGGACTTTAAGGATGCATTAAACTCAGGCTGGGGAACTCTCTTGCATTTACAACATAAATGCTAATAAAATTATAAATCTGTTATTAACTTTTTATATCCCTGCCAAGTGATAAAGATTTTTTTTTAAGCATTAAAAAGACTGTATCTATAAGTTTTAAGTCGAAAAATGAGTACTCTAGACAATGCAAAAATTACTTACACCATATGAATTCTTCATATGATTTTCTCCCCCTGAAAAAACACACACTTGTCTCCCGAGGGCAATATCAGATTGATATCTGCTACATTGTGAGGGCAAGGGAAGAGGTAAAAATAAGAAAGAAAATAAAAGAATTGTACTCTTCCTTCTAAAGCTGGTTAGGGCAGGATCCCAGCCCTGCTCACCCATTAGGGCCCTACAACTTTCTTGCTGTACTTAACACACCAACCTATTCAGCCTACTCATTGTTTCACCTGCAAACAACCGCCATCTAATTGCTACACATGGAAGGGAAATTAAAAGGATGGTCCTTTGAGACTGCTACGTCTGCTTCCAAATGAATTTAATTAGCAGATGAGGGGAAAATATTGCAATTGCTTCAGACTTACTGGGATAGGAAGGATTTATGGATTAATATTTCAGGGAACAGTCTGCTAGCTCCCTGTTTGGGAAGGCAGAGGAACAATAGGCAAAGTGTCTTGCACCCCAAAACATGCAGTTCTTCAGGATGGACAAAACAAGGCCAATCGGCCAGAAACAGGACTAGAGATGCTTATCAGGGAGATGAGCTGCTGGTGCTTTTGGGTAGCTGACACCTAGGCTTGTTTCTGCGAGGAGATGGGACTTCTGTGTGATGTGCGGATCTAAGTTTCTTGTACAGCAGTACAAAAACAAGCTATTACAAGAGACAGAGGAGATCACAAGACCTTCCTCCCAGCGCTGAAAGACCGCGTGCTCACAGCTGGTAACACAGTGTCAACGGTTTACGGGCATTCGGCCCGGTTCCGTGACAAAGGGGACGGAGGATCCACGGGTCCATGCCCCGGGAAAAGGGAAAAGGGGAAAAGGGTAAGGAGATGGCCCTGAGAGCAAAGAACAGTGGCAACAATCTGAGGAGAAACAAACTAATTTACTAAATAAGATATCGGAATGCAAAACAACACACTATAATATAATTACAATTTAAGCTGATAAGTCCAATACAGAGAGAGAGAATGTCCCAAAATCAAGGTAGGCCTTACTCTACTACTGACGATAAGACGGCTGGAGAGCGAGGTGCTGCCAAGACGAGAGATGGCGGAAAAAAGGGCGAGGTCTTGTGATCTGCAAGTTTTTATACTGCGAGCTTTTATCTTTTCCCTCCGGCTGGAAAAATGGTAACAGAGGAGAAAAGTACCATGGGGACTGTAGTAGTCTTTCTCTTCTGAGAACTAGGTACATCCACTACATGTTATGATGTGGAGTACCAATAACCGAAAATCACAAAACCATGACACACAGGTAGCACAGAGATGGGCACCTTACAAAACTCAAGCCAGAGAAGACCAAGGACCCAGTAACAGAAGACCTCCTCTCAGCTGCAGGAGGTTGCAATGCTTTAAACCACACTCCGAAGCTCTTCTACAGAGAAAGTTTGCTAATATCAGGGTTTGCTGCAGTATATTAGCAGGTCCTCATTGTGTTGTGTTGAGTTCCATCTCCTGGGGGCTCACCCTGCTTGCTGGCCAGGCAAGCCACTCATCCCATCCTGAGCACTTCTGCTTTCCTGCTTTTATGCTGGGAGAGAAACAAGTCAGGCCACGTTCCCAGGCAAAACAAATGAGTATTTAGGCACCCGACTAAAGAGTCATATTTTTTAAAAAAACCTCCTTATTAGCAAAGAACCGTCTGAGATCTGGGAACTGCTGAGAGTCATTCAACTTTGAAAATTCACCTCATTTAGGTGAATTAATGGCTGCCGAGTAGCTGTTAGATTTAACCTTGAAATCGCAAACTCAGGTTTTCAGCTTCTGCCCAACACTGAAATGAGCAGCACCTTTAATGGACTGACTGGTAACAGGAGGTAAGAACAGATAATGAATTGGAAAAGGAGAACACAACCCAAAAGAGTTGGGTCTGTTTTCTGTACACGTACCAGCTACCTTGAAACTTCACACCTTCCCACGGGAGCCACTCCCTTCATAGCCCTCATCCATCACCTTTCCTTCCAAAGCTGCTTTACAAACAGCACATTCATAACTTACCAGGAAAATTAGATAAATGGGATTATTTTACTCCACATTTCCCCTCCAATGTCATTTGAATTGTGATCCAACCATAGTGTGCTTCAGTTACTGCTTGGGTATTTGTCTCCATGTAAGTCACATGCCTATCGTCTAAATCTAGCTAAAAACAATTTGTATCTAAAGCAAACTCCTTTTGTTTTATGAGCTTCACACTCTGCCAAGCCCTTCACTGACACAACAGGTACTATCTCACCACATATCTCAAGCTACACACAGTATGGAAACACAAGACCTACCCAAACAGGCAACAAATGCTCACACAGCCACAACTCCCCATAGTTCCTTCCTCACCTTCCCCTCCTAAGCACAGTATCTAGAGGTGTCCCTGCCAACTCTCTGCTCTTCAGCAAGTCCACAAATTTGCTTTGAGCCAAGCTGACTCCCCGGAACACCCACAGCATCCATGAAGGACTTCAGCATGAAATGCAGTCCATTTGTCCTGGTGCAACTCCAGCTTCCCCAGAGGGCAGGATGAGCACCAACAGCCTGTGGAGCACACCGCTGAGCACCTCACCTTGTTCTCGCCCACATAGCCACCACATGCCAGGGTGGCTCTGCAGCTGGTCTCATCAGAAAGGGGCTCCCTGAGGCTTTAGGCTCTCAATGCATGAAGAAGAACATATATATGCTTGGAATGCTAAGAAAATGAAGCTGAACAAACAGATCCTTTTCAGCACTCCTATCATGACATTTTGAAGACGTGCCATAGCACCAAAAGACCAGGGAATTAAAGGCAAATTACATGTTATTTACACTAAGTTATTCATATGTCAATCAGGTGAGAAATCAAGAGGCCACCAAGACCAATGCAACTCTTTTCAGCAATTCCAGCCAGCCGCAGGTCAGCATCCCCACAGCAGTGCCAATCCTGTGCTGCATCCTGCTGCGCATCGATGCATTTCAGACTGGTTGGTCCTCCCCCCCTTGACTGATACCACTGACAAGTGCCAGTCAATTTCAACTTCTCAGTGTGAGATCTTCATATAAAAGTACAGCTAAAGAATGCTATAAAAATGACATAATCAAGCCGATAAAAGACTGCTTGATTTTTATTTTTATTCTGTGGCTCTAGGTCATGTTAAATCATTGGTTTCTTTTCAAAAGACACACACAAATGCAAAATTACCTCCATCCTTCTGCTTATTCCCCACTAGATGGTTACCCAACCTTGCTCTTTTTTTAAACAGCCTTCAAAGGAAGAAGAGTCCAGCCACAAAGCGTTTGAACACCTGAAAATACCGTTATTTTGCCTCAAGACTGGGTAAATGACAAATCAAATAGTGTTTCATAAAACCACATATTACGCACACACCAACCGTAAGTTATTATTTCAAAGCACTTCGAAGATACGAGTTACACAGATCCCATAGTCCTGTATAAACGAGGACATAGCATCCAAGGTGTTACATGTGAAATGTTACGTGGCTTTGCCATCACATCAATGACCTCAGGAGTATCTGCCCAGTGAAGCACAGCAACGCACCTCCTCCTCCAAGCACTGATCTCTGCTAACAGCACAGCCTCTGCTCTCTGCAACTTGCTACAACTGATGCATGGCTCCGTGCCTTCACACATCATCACCCTTACTTTAAGCTGGTCCCGTTTCTTTCTGAAGTCCTTTTCTTTAATTTACAAACTTTCACTGGGAACAACTCTTCTTTGAATTGTTGGGGACTGAGGCTAAAAGGAAGCAGCAGTAGCCAGCTCTCTGAACAGGTGACCAACCAATATTCTACTTGTTGTCCTCCTCAATGCTGTTCCCATGAATACAAACACAAAAATTGATAAATCTACCTGGTTTCCAGGATTAAATTAAATTTAAAATAAATTAGAGCTCTATTAAAGGGGGCGCTTTTCTGTAATACAAAAATAAATAAATAAATAAACTTCCACAGTTGTATGTGTTTAATCAAATCTAATCTAATTTCATCTGCACTGTTTGTTTTACCCAGAAACAAAACAGAAAAAGGACAGGAAAGAGGACTCTTGACTTTCCTCCTTAAGTTCTCGTCTCTCTTCACTTGTCATAATGTTTAATTACCAAGTGTCTGCTGATTAATTTCCCTCCTCATTATCAGCTAATCAGCATGCAACTTCTACTATGCCAAGTTACCTTAAAATTACAAAAATCAATGGTCTGTCTTGTTTTTCCCATTTACAGTGCATGAAATCCTACCTAAGAATACCAGAACAGCTTCAGAAGACAATGGAGATAACCACCCAGTACAAAGGTTCAAGTTTTACCTTTTGATCATAGTCACATTTTGAAAAGTCTTTTGACCCAACTTCTCAAGCATTATAAGGACAAACCTAGTGTCTCCCTTCAAACTTAGCACCCTCTGCTGAATGGAAAGAAAGCAGCGGGTCACCAACAAGTGATCACAGAGGAAAAACAAACAAGCAAAAAGTTTGGACCAAGTTTTTCAAACTGACTTCTGTTTTTTTGCAACGCACACGACAGTGAAACTCAGCATTCTTGCTGCAAAACTGCTGCAGCATTGCAGATCTTGTTTTGGTAAGAGACAAATGAACCATAACTCATGTAGTTAAAATGGAAGAGTTAGCATAACAACTAACTCACAAGAATAGAAAAGTAGGAGCCCACGTTGGGAGTTTGTTCATGGTGCCTTCTGTTATAACAAATTACAAAGCATAAATATTTACATTAATGAGGTTTTGTGACAGATACATATTCTTAGTATGTAGTATGTAGTATGTTTAAAATTATATTAGGGTTATGACAGCCAACAACAAAAGTTACACTGAAGGCTCCTTCACCTTCGTTCTGGGATTCAGCAGTGCTGGTTTGTATTATGCAGCGACGTGATGAACGGACAGCTCTAGAAAAAAAGCCTTCTAACAGTGATTTTCATTGCAAAAATGGAAGCCTCTAAGCTGTAAACACATAGTTTTCCTAAAATACCCCAGCTTTTGAGGGGGAAAACAGCAGCATTATGTCAGCTGCCACCAGCATGCAACTGGCTCTGCCTCATGCTCTCCACAGCGTGAGTCACACAGCCATCATCAATACGTAGTTAAACACATCTTAGCAGATAAAACCCTTAACTTCATCATTTTTCACTGTTTTTGTATTCCAGGACTAACATATTTACTAGATCAATAAAGGCATACCTTTTGTTAAGCCTCTCCCTTTAGAGTTTGTAATTTGCAATCAGACAATCTGTCTGATCTGCAGAAATCTGCACAGATAGTGCACCAAGCACTTTTCTAAGGCTGCTGTTATTGCCCTACATGATATGTTTTCATGCACGTCTTGTAGAAAGAGAGCAACAGAGGAGATGTTTTAATATACCTAAGCAGGCACTGCATCCCACTGATTGCCCCAACAAAGGCACAGAGAAGCACTGCGGACATTGCACCATTGCAACAGTGGCACAATCCTCAGGTCTATGGGCCAGTTATCCAATGTCCTTTAAAAAAAAAAACAACACTCATTATCTAATGAGAACATTTTAAATGAATTTGAGATATTGTTTGCAGACAGCCATTACATTTTTATTTCCCTAGCCTAGCAGAGTTAATGGGCTGTCACCCACAGACTGCATTAGATAAGAGCACAACAAGCTCCATTGTGCAGTTCCTATGTTGGGATGCCATTTATGCGACACAGAGATGAGGTAGCAAAGGCTCAACCAGGCTCACTACATCTCTATCCAGGGCAGAGTTAGAGCAGATGCATCTGCAGAAGTGGCCCAGAAGGCAGAACAACACTTTGCCCAGAAGCCTTCCCACTCACAGGCCTGCAGCATGCTGGATCCATCTCTCCCTGGTGTCTGGTGGGAGATTAATTTCTCCCCTCCACCTCGCCAAGTCCACCGCAGTCTCTGCGACCACTTCGCCAAAAGTCCAGAGGAAAACCAGAGGAATAGAAACGAACGTGAGCACAAATGACATAAGAAATATAAATCATTGCCAAGATACTTGCAGTCGCACAGTCCTCCCTGTTTCATCATCCCGACTCCTAGCTTGGGGCTGTTTTCAGATATGTTGCGGGCCTTCCCTTTGGTGTCCTTGCCAGGTTATTTTGGCAGGACTGGGCCTGGCTCTGTACCAAGGCATTGCTTGGCCCTGAGATCAAGGAAGAACAATATTTGGTTTTCTGCCATGTAGTACTGGCGCAAAAAAAAAAAAACAAAAATCAAAATACATAGGCAATTTCTACCTTTCTCCAACAACACAAAAATGAGCAAAACTCCCACGTAGATCACACATGAGACTTTGCAGAGGACTGAAGATTTTGCCTTTTGTTTTCCTGTTGTAGTTTCTTTTTCTTTTCCGTGAAGACAATGTCACCTATGTCAACAGACTCCAGCCAAAAGCAACCAACTGTGAAATCCTTGCCGAGCTGTTTTTGCACAACATTCTTCAAATGTTACCTTGCCAGATAAGACACTCAGACTACTGCAGTTTAGGAACCACTGAACTCAAGGGCCAGGGTTTAAATTTGGAAGTTTACTTCTCAAGGATAAATAACTCTTCGCCTCCGTTCACTCACTAAGTAAGGATATTCTAACAAGGTATAATTTGAGGGTGAAAAGATTTAAGTAACTTCAGAACACACTGGCATCATCTGCCAAACACCAAGGGATGAAGAATTAGATAGGAAATTATATCAGACATTGTATGTTAGACACCGAGATGCCTCCTGCAATGAGTGGCCTGGCATGCCAGTGGGGCGGAAAACTCTCTGTAAGCTCTTGTCCTCCTGGTCTACAGGCCTGAAAACTAATCAACAATAAACTGGGAAAGGTCATTATAGAAGTAACTATAAATCTTTTAAAAGACCCTCATAAACCTCTCAAAGCAACAGCAGCAGCCAGAAACCGTAAGCTGTGCAGCTGCTTTACTAGGACATAAAACTGAAGAGAGGTCAAGGCAGTAGGCGAGAGAAGGGGTCAGGATGAGCAATAAAAGGTGATGCTATTTTGTATTTAGAAGTCTGGTCCTAACCGTTCCACTTGTGTAGCTTTTGTGCACTTGAACCAAGAACAGCGGTTAAGTTTTGTCTGCGGGGCCCTGGAGGTTAGGGCTGAGGGCTGCCCGAGTGCTACGGACTTCCCAGCAGAGGTGCAGAGCCTGCTGCTTCTGACCTGGGTTCCCCCACAGGGCCGCATGCTCACCACCCTTCTTTCCCACACATCCCTCAAATGCGCTATCCAGAGGCCATGGCACAGAAGTGCTGTGGAAATAACTACTCGCTCTTAGGTGTTTTTGATTAGGACTGGTCAGATTTACTTGGACAAAGACCTTTGCACTCCTAAGACCAAACATTTCATTTGAAACATCACAAGTTGACAACTGTGAATTTCTCAAGGAAATGGCAGGCTATGAAGTCCCAGGAAAGAAAAACTCCATTAAAAGCTGCCAAATCAGGCAAGTCAGAAACTTGACCTCTGGTCCCTTCTATCCCAGATCATTATTCGAGTTACGAAGGCACATTTTCTTCAGAAAAGTTTTGTGGCAAGTCCCATGTCTCCACAAAGTGTTTAAGCTTAAACAAGATGACAGATAAGGCAACTTCTACCTACACAAAGCTACTTCTACACACAAGATTGAGGAGCTTTTGAAGAGCTTATGAGAGTTTGTAACAGAGAAGGAAGAAAGCTTTGTAGCTCAGAGGGATGCCATGTACTGTTTGACTGATCTCCAAGTACACAAGGACACGTCCTTTCAGAAGCGACCCAATCAGCAGCAGAGTTTAACTTGTCAACCAGAACCACCAGGTCTTTAAACTGACAGCTGCAACCAGCAGCTTGCTTGCTTGGTTTGACTGATGTTACCTTTTACCATGTCATTTTGGCAGAATACAGCTTAAATAACTCCTGAATCTACGCTGAGTTCATTACAGCTAATGACTTTGGCCTTAAAGGCCTGCTAATGCTGAACGGCTATCATCATGCAAACATGCTGCACTTCCACAGGAAGTAAGAGGTACCTTGAAAGTAGGAACAACAAAGATTCATGCCAAGAAAACTGGATGTCAATGAATATTGTTGGACTGGTCTCTGCAACACCAGGTTTCTGGCCCAGACAAACATGTTTCTCGTCTACAGTATTTATCTCCTGCCAATAGAAATGCAGCCAAACTGGCTCCATCTAATTCTCACTCAATATGCCCTTGCAGAAACAAAGAAAAGAGAAGTCTTTATCAAAAAAACAGTCCTGCATGAAGCACTGCAGCTATCATTCTTATTTGAAGCAATTATCTCACCAATTTAGGCACTCACCTCTTATCGACAATTTTAGAAGCACTGTTTATACAGTAAGAACCAACAAAATAAGTACTCAGTATTTAACAGTCTCGTACTCTGCCAAAATCACTTGACATTTGTTGGATGCACAGAATGTGCCCTCACTCAAAACAACAGGAGTCTTCTTTTTTTCCACTAAGACTAAGATTTCACACACAGCTCTTAAAAGTAGTTGAAAAACCTGAGGATGAGGAGAATGGCAGGGCATATTTTGCTCTCTGATCACTCACAGTTTTGACTGCACTTGGCAAGACAATACCATGAGTGCTATGTGAAGAAAGACTTCCTCAAAATTAATGAAAAACAAACAAAACCCCACCCCACAGATCCACTATGTGCGGAAGTTGAAAAGCTACACCAAAGTTTAAGATGTATCTTCAGGACATTAGTTCAATTTGTATCTCTGCATTTACAACTTCCAAATGAATGAAAAAAGTTTTTATCAGCTGTAAAAACATGCAGTACGAAGACATGGATGTCTGCTGGTGAGGAGAGCATTTCTGAAATGCGAAGGCAAGATTTCAGAAGTGCTCCCCATTAGCTCAATTGTATTTTGCTGAAGTCTGCAGCGAACTGAGAAGTGAGGAAGTACTGAAGCCTTATCCGTGTCAATGAATAACACGCTATTTATTTTTATTATATTTTATTAAATAAACACTCAGAACCAAGTTGTTTCCATAATTAAAAAACGAACACCTCAATGAATCCCTAGTGGATAGGAGAGCCAGCCACAAGGAACAGGTAAACAGAAACTGTGAATTAAATAAAATTACTTCATCCTCCTCTTTAGACCTATTTTTTTCATTGAAACATTGCAGGGGGAAATAAAAATAAAACACTGTATCAAGGCTTGGGTTTTACCATTTCATCTTTTTAAATCCTCCCAGAGGAGGCAAAAGGGGCAGCACAGCAATAATCTCAAATGTGGTGACGTTTCTTTGCCTTAGTCCTCTCATTACCCAACACCAGACATCATGCCACAGGGACAAACCATCCTTTTTGTGAAACAACCATCCACAATTAATTCAATTTCAATTATTATAATTTCAAATTGAAATTTGTAATTTCAATTAATATAGCAACAGAGATCCCCCAAGCCTGCAATAAATTTGTGTATATAAAAGTGTTAGCCCCTTTCTCCAAGGACACTTATAGGACACTTTGCTGCATTATCACGGGGGGGTCTCTGAGAGGTTGCAGTGCCCCATAGGTTTGGAGAAAACTGGATGCAGATTTGTCTGGAATGAGTCATCCTCATTTGCAAACAGTGGTCCAACGCTTTGCTGGATATATCTCAATAGAAGACACTGTTAGAGAGCTACTACTTAGATCACCTGTAGTGTCATCACATTTTAATCAAATGAAACATGCTCCATGATTTTATAATAGAAATCACTACACACAAAGAAGTTTTCTGCTCGATAACTTTGCCACCGCTCTGCAGCACCGTGCTTCACCAGCACTCTGACTGCGAGGTTAGCGGAGAAATTGTTAGTAAGTGGATGTAGTACATTCTGAGACACGTACTATAGGCTCTTCTCTTTATGGAGAGACAAACACAATTTTTCTGCTGGAGGAACGTTTGGAAGACTTTCTGAAAAATCTGACAGCAATTAAGCTAATTTACCCCTGCTAAGCAGATGCCAGAAATTAAAACTTGCAAGAATAACAGACTCGCATGATAGCTAAAGACAGAAGAAAATTGCAAGATCTGAGATTATCATTCTCCTGCCTGTATAGAAATGATTGAAATTATTGTTTGGCTCTCTACTGTACTGGGGCAGGCACCAAGGAAAGACATCTATCAAGACATTTGGATTCATTTAGGCACCCTGCTCAAAGGGGTAATAAATGCTAGGCTAAAAATACCACTGACATTTCAATATTAATAATGATGTGTGCTCAAGTATCACTGTAGTGATGATCCTGCAATAGCTTTGAGATGGCTGTTTACTGCTGGCATTCATTTACCTTGCAGCTGCATGAAGGTGATCTACACATTGTTGGAAAACAATTTTCAGTTGTCTGAAAATTGGCACTCAGTCTGATTCCTGAGTACACCTTTCCCTGAGCTTTGAGGAAGCATTTGGAAGACACCACAGAAACTAATCTGAATATACATCACTTGAGCACTAGACACAACTGTAGCTCCCGTTTATGTAAAAACCCTCTCCTAACAGTTTAGTTTGAGTCTTCTCACAGTATAGTAAACTGAATACACCCATCCCCAACAGACTTGTCCCAAACCCCTGCATTCTGCCTTCCATCCCCTGCATTCAATGACAAACGCATTATGACAGTATTCACTCTTGCCTGCCCTTCAGGTGAAGACATCCCCAAGAGACATCCCCAAGAGAACAGGCAAGGCTGACCCACAAGGCTGTGACAGCAGCGCATCCCAGCACCGTGCACCTCCTGTACAGGTGATGCAGAATGGTTGCAGGCTCAGCTCTGGCACTTGGAAGCACAAAGCTCCCTCCTCCCCCTCACAGGCCCAAGTGCGCTCAGTGCGGTAATTACTCGGAAACAAGCAACATGGAGCTTGATGCTGCCACTGCCGGAGCACCGCATTCCTCGCACAATGGCACCCTAATGAAGAAGTCCCTGGACTTGACACTGATTGAACACTTTCTAGAGCAGGGCTGACAAAAGTGTATTTATTCCCTGTTGCCTTATTTTAATCTCTACATTTTGCAAATTCTTTGTAATTATGTGTGTGCTTCCATTTCAACTGTATCACCCTCTCCCAGAACTGTGAGCATATTAATAAAAATAAATAAGACTGGCTTGATAAAGGAGCTTTAAAGAGGTGGATGTCCAATTAAATTCCCAGGCTCCTTTGAAAATCCTACCATTTTTCACTGTCAGGTGCCATTAGAATAAGAAAGGTCACAGCCCAAGTGGGGCCTCATGTAATTCCTTGTGAGAAGCAGAGTCCGCAATCAGAAAATGTTCAGGGATGCAGCAATGAACACTTCCTAGTAGACATTCGGTTTGCTTTGCTAAAATACATCCCACTGAAAAATTTATTTCTTCTACAGCTAGGTGAAAGCAAAGATTTTGGAACGGTTTTCTGAAATTTTTGCCAAAATATTGTTCAAAGACAGACCCAGGACACCTTTTGACTCCCGTATTAATAAGCAGAAAGACAGCACTAATTCAGCATCTCTGAACGGCATACTCTTGACAACCAGGAAAATAAAATTTGAGCAAGACAGAGACAGGAAGACAGATGTTTCATATTTTAACAGCTCAAAGAAATGCTTCATGCAACCTGATCAACAAAGCCCTCTGGGCTGCTTTTATAGTGTAGATCTATCTGGAAGGTTAAGTGAGAAAATTAGCTTTAGAAATATTACTTATCAGCGCACTGTCACAGTGCAGTTACCAAGGAGGATTACACTACAACAAACAAACAAAATAAGCGCAGGAGAGAATCCCATTAGCAAGTGAGAACCCATGGCCTTCTTGGGAGTGCCGTTTGCATATATTGCGATCGCACAACCTTTAAAAACTGCAAATTGGATTTACTTCTCCCCTGGCTACCTGCCCATTTTTCTTTAAATTGATTTATTAATGTCCACTGTTGCTTTGCAGTTTTATCCTTTTAGCAATAATAGATGTAATATATCACAAAAACAAATTTTTAAGAGTACATCATTAGAGTGATATAGCACTGGTAATAAACCCCTTCACACTTGGATGAACTTAAATCAGTTTCTCTTTATTGATTTTTGGTCATAACATAATTTTAAAGTTCAACTCAGTTAATAAAAAAAAGATTTGCTCTGGTGTTGTGCGTAAAATACTTGTGTTGTAAGTTTTCATGCCATCTGTTGTAAAGACTCTTACAGATTTATATACCCCTCAAATGGGGGTTCGCCATTCTACAGCCTGCCTTATCTCCTTCTGTACTGACCTGCATTCATCTGCCCATCTTTATCGCCACATGGCTTAGTGCACAATAGATCTTTGCTCTGCAACCACCTACTTGAACACATGCAGTCATTTTATCTTTCCAGTGGTATTTGGAGCAATGATCATTTGCATTTTTACTAAACTATTCCTTTTCTGAGTGTTCTGTGTTGACAAAACCATTTGTGTGACTCAGCTTTCTATTTTCTTCCACGAGAAAAGCAACAATTCATCTTACTGAATCAGCTTTTTTTGTAAAGATATTTAGAAAAAAAAGTGGAATATTTGCATGCTTTTTTTTTTTTATATATATATACAGTTTTTAAGTTTTCAGAAGCACAGAGTCACACGGACAGAATAAGCTAATGACAGCTGACCTTAGGAATTTATTGGCTGAAACTGTTCTTCGTAAGGAAGCATATGATTGAAATGATATAGAATCACTCATCCCCACTTTTCTTGCCCTTCTGAGGTAGTACCATGATTGTGGGGCAGACTAAAGACACAGCTTTGTTGCCATCACGGGCTCCAAAGGATGGCTTAGACTCTCATATTCCACTTGGTACTCCACTTATTGGTACTTCTCCATCCCAGGCAGAAAAGCAGCAGCCAAACCACAAAATGGGGCCAACTTAACCTAGGACCAGGAGACACCTCTGAAGAGCACCTACTGATCCAGTTTTCACACTTTCATAAGACTTGCCAGGTAACATTAGAAACAAGACAAGTAAACGTACATGTGCAACAGTCCTGACTGTTGGCCACCTGACTATTTCACCCTACCTTCAGGCTACCCCTCCTCGGGAAATCAAGGAATCGGTCGCCTGGCTTGGGATCTTCAGGAAGGCACTGTGTTGTTACTCAGTATTTGCACAGAACGCAAGCCATGAAAAAGCTGCAGATGGTTGTGCAACAGAAGCTCTGAGCAAAACTCATGGGTCTTTTTGCTCTCCATCCCACTCATCAGCAGTTCAGAGCTGCAATTTGGGGGCCCTGGAGCACTCCCAGTGCTTACGATCGCATTAGAAGAGCAATCTGCAAGGTTGGCTATGGTACAAAATACTGCACAAACATGTTATTTAATGTTTCTCCAGTCTCTCTCATTTAACACAACACAGAGTGTCTCCAGGCTGGTCTCCTACAGACATAAAAAGAGAGTGATTGGTGCTGGAAAAGACTGCAAATTTGGTAAAGACCAATAAAGTATGCTGTGGTCAAGAAGGCCAGACTGTGACCCCAGATCACTTCAAACAGATGCTGTGTGACAAACTTATCAGGCCAACGGCTTACCTAATCCAGAATTTCGTCTGCAGATATCTTTGAAGTTTCTGGAGACAGCCAATACATGAAGTGAACAAAAATGAGATCACTTGGAACTGGTGGCCCATAAGCAGCCTATGATTAATGAAGTGAGCAGGTTGCTTATACCCTGGATGGGGAGTTAGTCACAGAGACATTCCTCTAGTGAAACTTAGGCCCAGTGAGTTATGCATTTATAGGGATGTGATTTTAAAAATTTGTGTTCTTAGAAATCAAAGAAATCTCATCATCCATCTTACATGCTACCCACCAGAACAAATTATTCTTGTAACAACCAGGAAAGTCTTACTTCTGTACATTAGTACTAACTTGGACACAAGAAGAATAATTCATTTGCCGATAAGCTCACACTTATGCTTTTCTTTCACCTGAAGGGCTGCTTGTGTATGGTCTTAACAAAAACATGCGCACGCAGCCATGCGCACCAAAGAGCTGTATGCAATATTCACAGTAGTACCATGTGCACATAGCGATGTACAGGTAAACCCTGCGGAAGAGCAGGAGGTTACTCTAAGTTGCTTTGATTGTTTAAACAAGGTCTGAATGAGGGAAAAAAAAGGAAAAGATCTAAGCTTTACATTTCTGATTTCCAGTCTGTCCTACTCTTCCTTTTTTTCTAAACAGATTTAAGATTCATTCCTGCCCAGCTTTGTCCTGGAAGACTGAGGTCAATAGTTACTTACGAATAAAAAAGCATCCTCTACCCAACATGCACCGTGTGACAAGAAAAAGCATTTCCAATGCAGGCTTACAAACAAAACACCCCTAGCACAAGCGTGCCTATTCCCCCCAGCAGAGCACTGCATATTCTGCAGCCTGTGCTCAGCTGCATGCCCCGTGCAGCCCGGACCACTGCCTCGCCTGGTGAGAGCCCGCTGCTAATGAGGAAATCCATAACCCTCCCACAACAGATGCTGAGAAATAGTCTTTCTTGATATATAATGGTGTATTGATTTTTAATTTAAAAATATGCAAACATGACATTTGCAATAGCAAATCTCCATGCACAAAAGCTGTATTTTCGGACTTTTCAATCTGTATCAAGTTTCGCAAGCACTTGCCATCAATACGTAGGCAAAAGAAACCCATCTCTAAACGTGGGGGCTTGCTAGCATCTAAAAATAGTACTCGCTATGGATTTCTCCCCGAATAAAAAACACTCTCACATAAAAAGCTGATATCAACAAACGTGTGTAATGAACTTGTCAAACCACAAGGTTAATTTCATACCACGGTGATAAAGTTGTTACAGATGGGGCAACGCCTCTACCTCAACTTGAGGATAACATTTCCTCTTCTAAGACAGAATCTAATAGCATTGCTCAGGCTCCCGCCCCTCCTGCTGGATGTTCGCCTCCAGTAGGGAGTGCTTTTTCTTCTTTTTAAGGGTGATGGTGGAAATTCCAAAGCGGATTTGTCATTGGTAAGAATGAGACTAAAGAAAAATATTTTTTGCACCTGTAAAAATAATTCATATGACTGACTCACTGAAAAACTGGGAAAAATAATAATCACCCCATTCATTTCTGGAATAGAACCTTAAAACTGGAGAGGAGGGAGGGTGAAGGGGAGAACAGAGAGATCACTGGCATCAGCAATGTACTCTCAGTGAAAGACATAATTCCTGCCATGTCGTACAGCACAGCCTATGTCCACTGCAAAGATGCACCAAATCAGGAAAGATAAATTAGAGGCTCCCATGAATGGATGGGGAGAAACTGGGGCTTTATTCAAGTTGCAGGCAGGTAGAAATGTCTTATCCCCACAAAGCACCAACCACTGCTATCAACTTGAAAAGCAAGCTAGGTAGCTATTTTTACCTGCATTCTCGATAAATCCCATAATACACGCTTGGGAAACCACGGAGGAAATACCCATTAATTCAATTTGTTAAATTATATCTTGATTTCTTCTGAACAATCATTATTGGTTCAGAGACACCTGGGGGAAAAGCAGCGAGTCCTCACCATCACCTTGCAGTGCAGAGGCAAACACTCCTCTGAGTTTGCTGTTGGAGTCCCCTTAGATCGCTATGCTACAGAGCCTTTCCACCAATGCACACAGATTTACCTACACAGTGGCAGACACCTCTGCCCTATGGAGAGCAGGAGAGCACGAGCTGACCATTGTGGTTACAAAGAGAAATGTCATAAACCACTGTAACTGGGCTGGTTTTCCAGCACCACAGTGGCTCCAGTGGGGACAGGACGGGGTGAATAAAACGCAAACCCATACAGGGCAGTCCAAAATAACAGCACTCAGAGCTGCCTACCCAGGAAACCTTGCCTGTAATATTGTTGCTTTTTGAGCACACTGCTTGTGGGCAAAAACCTGCAAGAGGTGACTGCGTTACTGACAAAATGCTGAAATACAGAAGAAGGGAAGAGATAACCATAGGGGACATCTGCAGCTGGGATAAACTGGCATGGCTCTACTGGCTTCAGCAGAGTGACATCCATTTGCACCAGCTGAGCAGCACCGCCATACATTTATTTTTCCATTCTTTGCTAATGTACTTAAAATATCTTTTTGGAATCAATGTCCTGTAATAAAATACCATCCCAAGAGTGCACATGCTGAATGTCAAGGAGAGGAAAAAAGACATCTTGCATAGACTTATTCCATATTCATAATCATTCTCTTAATTTTTAAGCAATTCAGAAGAAAAAATATGCTGAATATTTCTAACGATGTACCCTATAATCTTACAACATATTTAGAATAGGAAATTAAAGCGGAGCTAAACTACCAATTGTGTCAGCAAAAACAGCCTTTCATGGCAAAATGACAATTTTCTGTCTTTGAAAGCTGCCTTTTCCAGTTAAAAAAAAAAAATCACGCAGGAATGAAAAGTGTTTTGCCCTTTTATTGTGCAAACCAGCAAAAATACATTCTTCCCTGCAAGAGCTTTTCCAAATCAAATATGTATTTTTTACTGTAACTCTCCCAGAGATCAGTCATTTGGTGGTAAAAGATTAAAAAAACAGCATTTAACTCAACAAAGGCAAATAATCAAGCTATCACCATTCCGAAAAGCTACAGGTTCATCCAAATATTCGGTGGGTTTATTTTTACCTTTTTCTAGATGCCCTCACTGCGTGCAATTTGACCCCATCACGTAAAGTGGCACAAGTCCACCAGACTTCAGCACAGATCATGTGTTTGTAAGTCCCTGTCCCTCCCCACAAGGAATGTTTAAGGACTTCTGTAAATGCTGTAAAGTAAAAGGTACCAGCACGGCACAAGGACATAAAACGGAGCATCAGTCTACACAACACGATAAAGCTTTAATTCTCACATTTGCCCCACACTTCCTATGGAATCGCAAACATTTCAGTACAAATGCTCAGGCCTTTACTGTCCAGCAGGGCATTCTGTTCTCTTTTTTGTTCAAGACACTTTGAGTTATTCTGTATGAACCCAGGCGCCAGACTCTCAGTGCGAAATGCAAGCGTGCAGCTTGGTAGGACAAGTTCCCCAAATCACATCTGTACAGCCACGTATTTAAATGATTATCACTTTGGCCTCATTACGCTCTCATTTATATCCTAGCACGCTGTCTAAATCACAGTGCCTGGTAACAGCTCTGCACACATTGGGCCAGAGGTTTTAATACAGAGCCTTTATTCAAGAAGCAAACAGAGCAGGCAGCTACTCCTGCTGCACAGCTGCAGTAGGCTCCTGCAAGACCCGAGCAAATCTTCTACCCAAGCTGTGAGTCAGTGGAAATGCAGAGCAGCCTGATAAAGCCAAGGTATAAATATAAATAAAATGATCTTCAAATGCTGTCTCAGCACCAGAGGTCAAAATATCGGGGAAGGGGGAGCCCAAGCCTCTTTCTAAGGAATAACAAGTAAAGAAAAGGTACAAAAAGCACTTGGATCTTGCTGTCCTGCCAAGGCCGCAGCGATGAGCTGCATGGTGGTGGGAGAGCACCCGGCTGGCCCAAGGGGCGAGGTGTGCCGGTGATGAGTAGCTGCCTGTATGTGGCCCAGAATAAGATGCAAACCCATTAAGGAAGCAGTAGCGGGGGGCTCCCCTGCACACTGCATGCTAAGGATGAAAACCAAAGTGCCCAGCTCTTCCCTTCCGCCTCCAGCCCAGAGTTTCAAGG
This sequence comes from Numida meleagris, assembly GCF_002078875.1. Lineage (NCBI taxonomy): Eukaryota > Metazoa > Chordata > Aves > Galliformes > Numididae > Numida > Numida meleagris. The sequence goes on along the minus strand of NC_034413.1, from coordinate 37,825,280 downwards.
TAAATCAAAGTGCCCCACTTTGGGAAACGGTGACCTCTTGCTCTTTATTTTGGGCTAGCGGTTTGGCAGCCACGTCTGTCTCGTGCCAGCACTATTCCTGTGCCCAATGGGTGAAGCACAAAGGGAACAAATAAGCTTTGAACCTGGCTCTACATACGTTTCCCTTAGCTTCATTCAAGGATTGGGAGGTCAGACCGTAACAAAAGGAGGCATTTCTTTGCCGGGCTGGCATTTACTCCTGGCCTTTATCACCATGTAATGAACCGCGATTGAGACTCCACAGCGTTACATGGGTCCTGAGCACACACAACACCTGAACTGCTAGAAAACATAAGAAACAGCAACATCACTTTGTCACTTGGGATGTGCTCTGCTCCCTGCGTTTTTCTCAGCTCCAGGCTCGCGTGGATGGGATGGGCACGTGAGCCTTGTCTGCTCTGCCAGTTGCATTTCAGGATTCAGACACCAGAAACACTAGAGCACCAGACAACATGAAAAGAAAAGCAGTTCTATACCGTTCTGTCAATACACAAATCCCAAATTTATTTTAATAACTTACTTAGGACTGTAACACGCTGTGGGGGGTAAGTTGCATGAAGGGAAAAAAGCATCATCTCCAAGTCATATAAGTGAGATTTAGTATCAATTTCCATCTATTAAACTACTAAATTCTGCATAAAATAAAATAAGGTTGGAGAACCCAGACCCAGACTGACTGGTGGCTTCTCCTGGAAAAAACATTAGGGTGACACCAAACAGTTTAATAAAATGCAGTGCTTATGATGCCTCGGCAACACTAAACAAAAAAATAATAATAAAAAAGCCACTACACTGACATCAGATTGGGAGGAGGGAAACCTGCCAGCACCATGTTCACACTGACACCCATCACCCAGCCAAGGATCCACCTGCAGCTCTGCACAAACTGTCAGCTTCCCCCAGCCTCCTGCACTGCTGACTCCGTACAGATGATGCTGGCTGTGCTGCAGCAGCAGGAACATAGCCTCCATAACCTCCTTCTGCCACCCAGCCAAGCACTACATCTACCAGCACTGCCTGTAAAGGACCCTGAGGTTCAAGAGCAGCTCCTGGTGAGTATGCAGATAATACAAGAACACATCTGCAATTACGATAAGCCAAACCAGAGGCAGGAGAGCACTCTATTTTCCAGGTCTCTTGCTTGACCCAGGCAAGCCCCATTGTTCCTGCCTATCTTCCCCATACCTGACAAATCCCCAGCCTCTGGGTTCGCACAGGTTATTCAAACACTTAATTCCACATGCACACGCTGCACACATGAAAACACTCATTACTCCTTTGCTCAGATGGCAAAAGGAGTTTTCTGCTCTATCAGATGGCAGTTGTGACAATTAAACTAGCTGCACCATGCTCGAGCCACCTCCCCACGCTGCAAAGTTTCAGAGTCTGTTCTGCTGAACATCTGCACTTAAAGGAGATTTTCTGCTGATTGGATTATAACGTAAGTGAAAATTCATGCGCATTAATGATAAAATCCATTATTAGAGGTAAAGATAAATGTATAGTCATTGGACATATTAGTAACTAACTTTTAAATGCAGATTATTTCTCTGAAAGAAAAGACAGAAATAATCCTCTCTAAGCCTGCTTCATTTTAAAGACTTGCTGCCAACAGCTAGATCTGCTTGCTTGCACTCCTGATGCGCTGTAAAACCTTGCAGCCTGTGATGCCCCCTCTGTGAGCACGTCGCTTCACTGCAGCCAGGAGCCTGTCCCCAGGCACCCACTCCTGGGCGGTGAAGGACAAGAAGGTGGTGGTGGGTGCCACGTCCCAGCTACCCACATACCCCCGCCCAGCAGGAGGCCGCTGGGAAGATGTACAGCCCAGAGCTGGGTGCAGCAGTGCCCTTCAGTCCTGCTCCAGCACCAGGGATAGGTGACACCAAAAAGGCCCTCATGTGGCACCACAGCCATCCTGCCCTCAAAAGTCCAGTAAAAAGCTTTAATAACATCTCTGCAAACAACTTATCTCACTTATCCTTGGATTTGCGCTCTCTACCACGGTCAAGCAACAGCGTGAATAAATTTGCTGTCTGTCAGGCAGCGTCAGAGATATGAATAAAGCATTACAAGGCAGATCTTTGAACTGTGCTCTGCTTCACCATCGCGGTGCCCTTCCTACCACAGCAGTAGCAGAAATCCCTATTCATCACACTGGGAAGTGCTTTTGATGTTGGCTGGAGATGGAAGAGAGCATGTGCAGACCTATAGATTATTGGCCAGTCTATAACAAACCCCACATGAAAGATGACTGCCTGCAGCCCTGCACACGGTGGTACAGGATAATCAGCAGCAAGAGCCACAGCAATGAGACACCCTGTCCTCTGAAACTGTCCTGCCCAAAGGAGAGCAAGAAAGGTTTGGTGTTTCCCTGTCAGGGCACACCAACAATAGGAAGCTGCGTCACCGCACCATGATGAGATGCTGAGGTTTTGGTTTATGGTACATTCAGAGCAGGAGGGAGCCCACAAACAGAGTCACTCCAAACAAAACATTACAATCAAGCACACAAGTGTGAACTTCAGTCTTTTTCTCCCCCTTTTCTTTAATCTCATCCTGTAATACCATGCGCACACATTCACTGGCTCAGGGCAATAGGATTGCCCACAGGAGCAGCAGCCACAGATGCTGGTTTCTTATTTAGACCAGGTTTTCTCCAGGGCCTCTGTCCTTCAGACACACGGAGCACGTGAGCAGTGCCCTTGATCTCTGGGAGCCACTCACATACTTAAAGATGCACGAATGCTTCGGAGCTGGCAGAGACGTGAACAGGCATAGGGCAAGCATTTAAAAGAGGAGAAAACCAGTTAGTTAATATATTACTTGTTAACTGATCCTTCAGTTCAAAACAACAAGGTGGGTGATTTAACTCGGACAGTAACAAGAAAAAATGCACTGAGGGTCGAGGCCCCCAGCCCTTCCATTCCCAGGGACTGCCAGGAACAAGGCACACACCCGACTCACAGCAGGGTGCTTCATACCCAATGGGATTGGCCTTCTATTCCTCCAGTTACCCCTGGAACTAAAAGCAAGTCTCCAGAAATCTGCCTGATTTCTGGCAGTGAGCAGCGCTTTCCCAGCAGTGAACTCAGTTACTCTCCATACAGGAATTTTCCTTAAGGATGTCCCATCGCACCTCTGTCTGAATTATGAGAGGAAACATCTGACCACATCCGCAACCCAAAACCATGGGGCAGGTGCCCCGGAATCATTTACTTCATACACACATGCACAAGGATGTATGCGCGTATAAGCTAGAGTTTCTCTTGGCTTGTTTTATACATTTGATGTTTACATTTTCCTATTTCCTTGTGATTTACTGTTTTTTCAAAGCTGAGAATCTCATAAATCACACAGTTTCCAAAGTTTGGGTTTTAAAAATGCAAAACAACACAACATTGACTTTAAGATGAAATAAAACACCAGCTGGAGTTGGGGGAATCTACAGATACTCGGCATCTGAATATTAGGCCTGGTGCTTTGGAACGACAATGCAGCAGCTTACACAGTACTTCTGCAGTTAAAAAAGAGGTCCCGTGGCATCCTGGAAATAATTTACAAAGAAAAAAAGCAGGCATTCTGCATTCATGGCTCTTTAAAGTGACAGAAACTTTCATCATCCCAGCATCCAAACCTGCTTTCTGCAGAGAGCTGGTGAAATGATGATGCCAGCTCAGCTCCTGGGATGAGAAGGACCATAAACCCTCTTCCTAAGAGCCAGACTCCCTAGCATGCAATACAAGCACCTCCGACAGTCCATACTTCTCCATGGTCAGCCCTGGTTTAATGGCACCTTTGACAAGCTGAAAGGTTTTCCAGAAGGAAGGGAGTGGTGAGATAAATGACCCCACCGGCATCCATTATCTAAAAATACAAGCATGCACCAGCCACTGGGGGAAATGGTAACAAAATGCTATTGAGATTAAAGCCATGAACTCTTCAAGACGCTGTTTTGCTGCCAGAAAAATGGGAAGGAGCACAGTGCACCATTATTCGGCCGCTTGCTGATCCTCCAAGCACGAGCAGCCCGGCCTTGCAGGGAGCAGACAGGGAGCCTCCACCGAGTCCTCCCTCATCTCCCAGCTGCATGGCGCTGGAGGGCACAGGCCTTCATGCCTGTGCAAAGGGCAGGGACTCATCCTTCACACCAACACATCTGCAGCCCAGGGAGCAGCCATGTTTCACCCACTGCGTGGCAAAGGGAACAGGCACCTACAGCACTAATGGGGTAACACAGCAGTACTGGGCACAGCCGAGAAATAGACTCATAGGATCATTTAGGTTGGAAAAGATCCTCAAGATCATCTAGTCCAACCACCAAACCTACCAAGGCTACAATAAATCATGTCTTTAAGTGCCATAGCCACACATCTCTTAAATACCCCCAGAGACGGCGACCCCACCACTTCCCTGGGCAGCCCCTTCCAATGCCTCACCAACATCTTCATGAAAAAATTCTTACAATCCAATCTAAATCTCCCCTTAATGAGACTTCTCTTCTTGAATGTTGCTCAGCATTCACAGAAAAAGGGCAGTGAATAATCTCCTTGTTGCTTCTTCTTTGGGGCTTTCCGGCTACAGAGTTCTCTTGGCAGGGGGTAAAGGTAGCAGGAGCACACAGGATTTGCTGAACAGAGCAATAACGTCTGGCAATTTTTTTATTTTTTTTTATGTTTAAACAGAGAGAATAACTGCAGTGACTCCCTTACTACTTGCCCCTGTGACTGAAGGGCTAGAACTCTGCTCCTCTCATTCCTTCAGTTAAATAAAATGCCACTTAAGGGTAATAAAATCTGGCTGTTGCGCACACAGTCTCGGTGACTGATTGCCAAGTATGAAAGCATAATTCCTAGTCTTAAACAGCCAATTTCAGTTTGTAAAAAGCACTGCCAACAATAACCAGAAAGTTTAGATTTTAGAGCAAGTACTCTTGGCAATTATTTGTGATAATCGTGTCTCAAGCTGGTGCAATTTCATAAACAAGGAGATCTCATGCAGAGCAAAGAATAACGCTTTTTTTTAATACCTCTCATGCAAAGCGAGTAAAGAATTACAAGGCACCTCTGTGGGCTACACTAAGCAAAGACTACACAAAGATGTAATACCTGGGATTTAACCGAGTGCCTTTTGGGGGAGTTACGTGTAAGGCTCTAGTAACAAACTTTAAGGGCACGAGAGCTTTGTTTGCTGGGGGTCAGACCTTCTGTAAGACCTAGACAATGGAAGAACTGCATAAGCTTCTCAAGGATACACAAGCAAAACTTGCAGAAATATAGGTCAACCAGAGGTATTCTTAGTCAACCATACATTTCAAGGTTGAACCCACAGCAAGAGCCTACGGACCATTCATCAGCATGCAATCCTCCCCTGCTCAATGTGCGACCCTATTCCCTCTCCTTGATCCCACATTTTAGCTTAGCTGCTAAAGATGCAGGAAAGCACCAAGGAAATCCCCAGTTGTGCTGAGCATCCAGCCAGGTCTCCTAGGTCATTTCCCAATGGCTTGAGGTGCCACGACCTCGTCCTGAAGTCCCAGAGGTGCTGAAAGGTAGGGCACACATAGCAGATCAACACAACCCATCTTGATTGGACCGGTGCTGCACGACTGACTGAGCTTTTCTGCTCTGCTTCAACACTTATTTTCCATTTTACTGCTTCACTGAAATAAAGGAGGTGGCCTCACACACAAGTCCTTTTGCTGCTTACTCTGTCCCCAAGGGACCAAGTATTTTTCCACACATCTTTAAAGTAATGCTAATTACATTATACACAGCAGCAAATGTACACAGGGGATGACAGTGTATCTTTTAATTACGTATTATTATGACTTCCACTGTTTCTTGTCCTCATTCTCTTCAGAGGAGGAGGTGGCATCTGCCCTCCCGCTGTGCCATGGCAGATGAGTCCCCAGATGCGATCCCCACCAGGAACCTTCTCAAACCTGCTAGTGGGCATGACCTCTGTGCTGCTCTTTTAAAGAAGTTATCCAACACTAACATCAAACAGCCCATTCCACCTTAAAAAAGCTTCCTGGGGTGGCTGGCTGTGAGACCATGGTGCTGCAACAGGACAATCTGTAACCCTGCGCCCCTCAGCCATCAGCAGTCACACATGAAAAACATGCCCCACCTTGACAAACTGTGCACTGAGCTCACAGCAGGCATCCCCGCTCCTCCCTGTTGAGCCCACCATTCCTCATCCAGCTGATGATGCCTTTAATCCATAAGCATATTTACTTCTCTGGCATTTAGTTGTAAGCACAACTTAAAGGATATTCAATACAGCTAATAACTGAATTCTATAAATCCCACAGTGAATGTCTGTAGTCATAGATAAATTATATATGATCATAACAATTTATTTATGCATGCACATATGCAAACACAACTTTTCCAGGGATTACTTCTCTAATTCTGTTATAAAACTGGAGAGTATCTCTCCTCCATCATTGCTTCTTGAAGTTTATTAAACTAAATGCCTCCAAGATGTCATGAGAATGGGTAATAAAACCAAATGAATATAAATGTTTCTTAAAAAGAAAAAAAAAAATCAGAATACTTCCCCCCTTTCAGCATCATTTCTGAGCGTCCACAGTGGAACCCAGTGTCACCCCGGGGAGACAGGGAAGAGCAGCCACTACAGCAGAGCAGGGCAAGTGGTACAACCAAGCTTTGCGATGACACAGTGACAGTGTGGCTTGCAAAGTGCATGGATACAGGCAGGTGGTAACATTTTAGGGGCTCTCAGATACCTTACTTGGTTTCACTGCAGACAGGCACAGGTCTCCTAGGGGTTCTGGGTCACGTTTACGAGTGCTTGGCCAGTGCCTGGGGCAGCCCAAAGTGTCTAGCAGGCAACAGGAGCCTACTGTAGCTTCTTCAGGCTCTCCACACCCAAAAAATCAGACGTCCAAGGTTGCTCAGATTTCTGCAACAATGGTTCCCATAGCTAGGAATCTCCAAAACCCAATAGTAAGCCCGTTGTTCCTTCCTGGCAGCATCTCAGTGACACTACTACTGCTATTAAGCAGAACTGCATACCGTATTTTACCAATACAATGACACCAGCTGTGGGGACGGGGAAAGGCCTTCTTCTAACGGTGCACTTCTTGCAGGAGGGTGAGCCAGTCCTAAGCTGTATTTCTACTCTTACCCTTCACACTGCAACAACAGCACAACACAAGAACGCTTCTTCACTGTTCAGCTCCTTGGTATATAGAAGCTTGAAAACAAGCTCTCTATACAATTTATTTGAAACAGTTAGTGTATGGACTACAGACAAAATAGGGTGGTGAGCTGCTAGAACAGGGTGCCCAGAGAGGTTGTGGATGCCCTGTCCCTGGAGGTGTTCAAGGCCAGGTTGGATGGGGCCCTGGGCAGCCTGGTCTAGTATTACATGTGGAGGTTGACGGCCCTGCCTGCAGCAGGGGGGTTGGAGCTTGATGATCCTTGAGGTCCCTTCCAACCCAAGCTATTCTATGATGCTATGATCATAGTTACAAAGAAATCTGCAATAACAAAGGGCCAAGCTCAACTATCACAACTACGCTTGAGCCAAGCAAGAAAAACACCCCTCTTCCAAGGAAATAATTGTCTATGCTCCTTAATCAAGGCATGTTTCTGCACAAGTCTATTGCCCAGTGCTGGACAATGAGCACCGTAAGGCTGACAATACTGCTACAGTGGGAGTGTTAGGCTCAGCAAATCCAACTCAGTATATCTCATCCAGGTCTGAGGAACACAAGTGATTTTCAGAAACAAAGTTCTCCCAAGCCAGCCTACCTCCCTCGGCAGTCTGTGTGCACGCAACGTGTAATTCAACTTGAGACTGGCATGCTCAGATTGCTTAGCAGAGGTTGATCTGACTTTGTTGCAGGGCTGTTCTTGAATTAGTGGGAACGTATGAAGAACATGCAGAGCACATAATTATCCAACATTCACTGGAAATATTAAAACAAGTTAATAGAAATCAATTTACATTTTTACATTTTAGAGAAAAACACTAGATAAGTTTATCTTCCTACTAGGTGTAACATAAAGGGAATCAAGCTTGTATGTAACTTACTTAGCATCTCTCCAGCTTTGAACAACAAACTCTAAGGTAGCCTGTGCAGCAAGCTCTGTCGGATCTAACTGATAGTAACAAAAGCGACAGCATGCAAGGTGCCTTAACGCAAGCTGGTGCTCAGCCTCCCTTCTCACTTGCAATATGCACACAGAGTTTGGGGGTAGGAGAGCCTGTTACCGCAAAATACATTCAGAGCTAAAAGGAGATGGCAGCACTCCACACTGTAGTCTGATTGCATTAGACTGAGCACAGCAGAAGAAATAAATATTTAGACAGGGTAGATGGCACCCTGAACACACTGAGGTGTCAGTTCTGATCTCCAGCAGCTGAAAAGCACCCTCCTCTTCCTTTCCCGCGTTCACGTGAAGCTCGCCACCTCTTGCTGCCTCATCCAGATGGTGCATGGGGTGTTCCTAGACAGCCCGAGCCACAGCCAGTCTGCCATGTTATTTCTGTCTCTCTGCGCTGGCTCATCTATCAATGCCACTGCATCTACTGCAGCACGCGCTCCCTCTCTGCTGCTGTTTACAATTAAAGAAAGAAAAAAAAAAAATCTCCAACCCCAAATTAGAATTGTGCTTCAGCTGCACAGTACATAATTAAGAAATTTGGGAGCTTGCAACTTCCCAGGAGGTAGTGGACTTAATTAAAATTAAAGCATTTCATTTGAAGAGGGTGGTGCGACCCTCTTTCTGCCAGACTTGAGGCCCATGGAAACCTCTCACTGGTAGCTATGTAAACCCAGAGTATTAGGATAAACGTTTTCATATGTAAATTGAGCAAGCATTCCTCAACGCCCTGCCTACAGAGCCGCTTCACTGCTTCTCCCATGCAGTTGTGCCCAGCCAACAACAAAAGGCAACCTGTATTTATAGGGCACTGGCCTGGCATCCAAGAAATCTGCATGCAAAATACTCAGCTTTGCCAAATGTCAGCAATGTGATGTGGGCAGGTCAAACACTGCTCTGCCTTATAGTTCCCCCACCAGGAAAAATTGAAACAATTTGCTCTTCTCTCCCACTTCACCAATACAGAACCATACTTTTCAGAACAGGGGTGGGCTCCAATTACACAGAAACCAGCAGCAAATGAGGTAGGCATTCTCTTGTCTTTCTTGCGCCATCTCACACAATGGAAAGGGCAAATAAATGCAGTGGACCTGGTGCTCTGTCCTCTCCTCCTGCTCCTCGGGTTGCCACAAACCCAATTCACACTGTGTAGGGCAGCATGCAGGCCTGGTTGCTTTCTGGCACGTTGGGAGGCAGCAAGGGGATTTGTCGAGCGGGATGTGAGGCCCCACGGTCCCGTTTGACCCAATTACAGCTGCTGACAGCAGAAGGAGGGAAGGAAAGTTAAGCTGCAATTTGCAACAGCAGAGCTTGTGGTGGATCCAAACTAATTGCCCACCATTAACTGTAATTGGTGCGCATTCTCCAGTGCAGGCATAGTCTGTTTTTATTTTAAAAGGAGAAGCAACCACAGCTACAAGGGGTGAACCAGCCTTGAAACAAGCACTTTCCCTACGGTAACATCAGTCTGGGCAAGCACAGTGGCCTCCCCAGTGCCAGCCACACTTCCACCTCCGCTAACCATGGAGAAGGCTTCTTCGTCAACAGCAGAAGATAGTGCAGGAAGTTGTGCCTCCTAAAAACGCTGACTTTGCCTGGGAAACCAACAGCTAAGCTGCTAAGTACACTGTCCATCAATGCAGGTGAAGCCCAGAGCACGTTAAAGCAGTGAATAGCCTAAGAAAGCAGTGGAGATAAATGGCCAAGTAATGAGGTAATGTCTCACACTACTGGACTTGATAAAATATATAAAAAAAAAATCACAGGCTGCAAAGGAGGCTAGCAAGGCACACTGGCAAAGATTTTCACAAGGAATCTTGCCTGCTTGAATGTGACACAGCCCAGAATGGAAGGTGACAGCACAAAGGGAGGAAAAATTATCAGTGACACAACCTGAGGTTGTGGTTGCCGAGCTCCTGTTCTGACATCCAAAAAAGCACTGGCCCACAACAGTGAACTAAGACAACTTAATTGCTGTTTCAGGATAATTACTGTTTGTTGCTGTTCCTCCTTCCATATGCATTAGCCCATATGAGCCATTTAGATTCCCGTTTGCAGCCTCCTGGGCTCTCTAGCATTGCCCCATTACAGTTTAGCTACAACAGGGTCATCTCAGAAATTGTGGCAAAATAACAGGATCAGCCAGCGCTGGAAACACCCAGTATCCATAATAATATCTTCCATGCAGCTCCTGACTGTCACTCAACTTTCTTGGCAACCACTCAAGTGTTCTCACAATTCAGCAACTGCTATACAAGGGACTAAAGCTCTACAGTAGAAAGCAGAAAAAAAATTAATATCTTTGGAAAAGACTGTATTCAAGTTAAACGTAAGTGCTCTAAGTATCAAGAATGAAAAAAAAAACCACAACATGGCTTGGAAAAGTCAAAAAAAAAACACCAAAACCTTCTAAGAGAAGCAAAGTCTTTTCCTAAATTAGGAGTGTCAGCTGACATCTGCATTGCAGACGACACCAAGCTGGCAGGAAGTGTCGATCTGCCTGGGGGTAGAGAGGCCCTACAGAGAGATCTGGATCTCTGGGCTGATGCCAATGGGCTGAGGTTCAACAAGACCAAGTGCTGGGTCCTGCACTTTGGCCGCAACAACCCCAGGCAATGCTACAGGCTTGAGGCAGAGTGGCTGGAAGGTTGTGTGGAGGAAACGGACCTGGGGGTACCTGGCTTGTATCAGAAACAGCGTTGCCAGTAGGAGTAGGGAAGTCATTGTCCCTCTGTACTCAGCCCTGGTGAGGCCCCACCTCAAGTACTGTGTCCAGTTTTGGGCCCCTCACTGCAAGAAAGACATTGAGGCCCTGGAGCGTGTTCAGAGGAGGGCGACAAAGCTGGTGAGGGGTCTGGAGCACAGGCCTTATGAGGAGCGGCTGAGGGAGCTGGGATTGTTCAGTCTGGAGAAGAGGAGGCTCAGGGGAGACCTTATCGCTCTCTATAACTACCTGAAGGGAGGCTGTAGTGAGCTGGGGGTCAGCCTCTTCTCTCTTGTAACTAGTGACAGGACAAGGGGGAAATGGCCTCAAGTTGCGCCAGGGGAGATTTAGGCTGGACATTAGGAAATACTACTTTTCTGAAAGAGTGGTCAGGCGCTGGGATGGGCTGACTAGGGAGGTGGTTTGAGTCACTGTCTGTGGAGGTGTTCAAGAAACATTTAGATATAGTGTTGAGAAACATGGTTTAATGGGGTTATTGGTGGTAGGTGGATGGTTGGAGTGGATGATCTTGTAGGTCTTTTCCAACCTAGCTAACTCTATGATTCTATGATCTTGCAGAGCTGATTGAAGGAACTCATGGTTCATGCCTGTTTCCCAGTAGCAACGGCATGATGCTACCAGCCAGGGTATTTGTCCTTCACGAAAGTACCACAGCTGTGAGTAACCTGATCAGTTCTGTCCTCCAGGACATGGAGTGCTTACTGCTTGCTTTCTGCACTCACGTACCCTCTGCATCATGGTTTGGAGGCAGGATGAAAGGCTGGATAGACCCGTAGGTTTGACACACCTCCACTGTTCTGTCTCCATGCAGGTCAGCACCATCAGAGGTGCTGGAGCGATGAGCGGTCTGCAGTCAGCATATCCAAAGCTGTTCCTTTCTGCAACTATTCACCATCACAGAACACACCACTACAGAAATATGGAAGATCCATTTCCTGTAGGAAAATAATAAAGCCTTCTCTTTACCAACAAATTCTAATTAACTACTCAAGAGAAACAGACTGGATGAAAGGAGATCTCCGCTCAGGAATTAAGTCTTCACATTCCAGGGCACACAGAACAGAGGACTGCAAGGTATGCATCTTTTCCCAGAAGATCTACCAAAAGAAAATAATAGTGTCCTTGGCAGTGACTGCCCAGACTGACTGATGGCCTGAATCCTTTGCCCCATGATAAACACACAGCAGCTCCTTTTAAGCTACTTTTGCACCAAGAAAGCTCTAACAACCAATACTGCCAAAGCCCCTCTGCACACAACCCACCAGGGAAGACCTCCTCCAGGAAGGGTCAGCTCTCTCCCCAGAACTGAAATCCAGCCCAGCAGGGAGCACTCAGCTCTGGCTTCCCACCAGCTCACTCATTGCCCGTTTCATCACCCACAGACTGTCTTGTACCCATTCTGCAGACACAGTGCCACTCCCCTAGCTGGGCTGCAAAGAGTTATCTGACAGTCCAGGCTCTCTCACCATTCATGACTTGGGACTGTCACCCACTGTTGTCCAAAGACATTGAGAGAAGTACCGTTTCTGCCTAATCTGGGCCGTGACTGAAGTTGTCAGGAATTGAGACAGATTCTCCATCTCCGTTGTCACGGTAGGCATCTTAAGATTGTATGGGAAAGAGACTATGCATAAATCCACAAAATATTAGTGGAAGAAAATAAAATAAAACAGGCTAATTTGTGCTAATAAAATCATTCAAACAAAGCAGATAGCTGTCAGTTGCTCGTTTAAAAAGATCCAATTAAAGGTGTCAATTTTTCATTTGCAGTATTTTGATTGTAACTGTGTGCACTGGCACCTGAATTTAAGCAAGGATGAAACCATTTACTTTGCCACATTTGTGTGCGAGAAAAAAAGAAAACCTTAAGCTTTCTTTCTTTCAGTCTATTCCTCCTCAACTAAGCACTTACAAGTGTTTCAAAACACTGAAGTCCTCTTCAGTCCTGTTAAGTCCATTCATTCGGTGACGTTCCCAAGATTTTGGTGTGAATGCTTTTCCTGCACTGCATTCTACTTTTGATGGGTCACACAACACAGAAACCACCTGAGAAGAGGTTCCCAAGGCACTGCTAAGCATAGGTGTGGGAAGTAAGGCTGTTCTGCAGCAGGGACCATTCATATCTGCATTTTCATGTGCTTACCTCAAGTAAGGTGTCTTCACGGATATTTTACCTTTCAAATTTGAAATGAGCTCGAATCACAAAGCAAGTTGTCTGACAAGGCCAAGTCTTCCATTTCTGCCTCAAAGCACTTCACATAAAGCAAATTTGACAAAACGACAAAAGGAAATCTGAAACTCATCCCCCTGGTACATCATGGATGAGAGGAACGTTCAAGGACGAACTGCTGACAAAAAAGCACCATTCCACATGGTGTTGGGCTGCCAATTTCAATAGTTTCCAGCACAACCTCTGCGGGGCTGCTGGAGCAGCTTTTGAAGCTCCCAAGCCAGAGGGAAGCCTGGATGAATACCTGAGCATAGGACAGGGATTGACCTCTTGCCTAGGGCCCACTTGAGCTCTCCAGCTCCAGCTGCCTTGCTCACCCAGCTCTTTGCCTCCTCTGAGGCACTGCAGCCGGCACGTCTTCCCACAGGGCTACAGGCAGGTTAAAGAGCAAGAGACAAATCACTAACTAGTATTAATCCCCCTTATCTGCTTATAATTAGGAGAGTTTGCTTTAGAAAGATAAAGAGTTACACTCAGCACAGCTAGACCTAAGATCTGGTACCTCAGACAAGAAGCTTGGTCTTGATGATCAAAATCCCTGAAATGTAAGGACAGAGCAGCAAGACAGAAATGCAAAACCTGGCCAGGGGCTCATTTACAAGGGCGCTTACTTCCGTTCACCAGCAGCCTCAATTAGCCTGTGGGCTGGGGGGATGTCTTCAGAGAGCAGATTGTTTTATCACCGCCTCCAAAGGAACACAATTAAAAGAGTTCAGGGTATCTTTGCCACAGAGGGAGCATCAAGTCCAATGTGAGATTTGCAGGGAAGGCAGGCGCATCATCTATTTCCCCTGAGAGAAAATGATGCTTGCTGACAGGCTGATAAACCCACCAAGATCTGATCCTGCTAGTCACATGGCAGGGCCAAACAAATCTCCTCATCATTTCCTACAGCTGCGCAACAGGTGAAGCAATGTCAGGTAAAGATTAAAAGAAGAAATTAACTCCCTGGCACTATAGGAGCTGAAGGCCCCAGCGTTTAGGAAGTCTTTGAAACATATTTCCCCACCCTGGTCCTTAAAACCTTAAATCCCTCCCAAGAAGTAAGCTCTGAAACACCACACGTGAATTCACAAGCCAGAGAAAGTCAACACATGCAAAGCAAAACAAAAACCAAACATGCAGCTCTGTGGAGGGAGATGTGTCATTGATTGGATACGATTTTTCACAGTGCTGCCTTGACAGCAATGATCTTGGGAGCACATTCAAAGCTCTAGGCTGCCTGCTCCAATGGAGGTGGAGCTCATTCCCCTGGTAGGTTTTCACCTGCAGAAACAGTATTTCTGCTGCTGTAGGTTTTGACATTTACAGAGCAGCTCAGAGGGCTGCTGCCCACCTGCACCGAGGGCGCTCAGGTTTGGTCTCTATTTACACCTCTACCTCAGGCTGAAAAACAAAGATGTTGGCCTACAGGATGGTCCACAGAACACCAGCAACCACCACACCAACAGCCCTGTCCCCTCTGCACAGCTATGAGGCACCAACCACAGCACGAGCATTTCTGCGCCAGATGAGATGCAAAAATCCATCCATGCATCACCCAAATACCAATCACAAATTCTGCCTGTGATGTCGAGTAAATTGCCTGGACTTCAAATTGGATAGTAGGAAAAAATTCTTGTCTGAAAGAGCAGTAAGGCACTGGCAAAGACTGCCCAGGGAGTGGTGGGGTCACTGTCCATGGAGGTGTTCCAGAATAGTGGGGTGTGGCATTAGGGGATGCAGTAAGTAGGCATGGTGGGAGTAGGCTGAGAGGTGTACAAGATGATCTTTGTGATCTTTTCCAACCTTAATGATTCTGCAGTTCTATGACTTGGGACACTGAGTTTTTTGGTTCACCTTCTTATCAGTGTGTTTGGCGATACAGCCTGCCATCTCCTGTGCTGGGAGCTCACAGCTTGGTTAGGGTGCTTGCACGTTGTTTATAAAATCAATAACATGTTGTAGTTTGAAGTCTGAGCATTCATCTTACAGAATTCCCAAAATCCACCCTTGATTTGCTAAGCTGTCAGGTTTGCAAACCCTACAGATAGGCAGCACAGTCGCTTTAGTCCATCATTAGCCATTCATTTTCAGGGCTTGGATCTGCAGCGAAGAGGAAACCTAGCCACAGGCTGTCAGATGCCTGCTCTGCAAGGAGCAGCAAGTGTTTATTTAATTTCTTGTACAGACCCCTGCAGCAAGCACACCTTGTCAGAAAGGAGCCCCTGTAATGCAAGTCGTGTGCTTGCTCTATTACAGTCTGTTTGGAAGATGACACTGTCAGTTTCCAAGGAACCAAATTATCCGTGAAGGCTGAAAGCCAGGCCCTGCAGCTCGGCTGGAAGGGCTGGGGCTGAAGCACTTGGCAGGGGAAGCTGGATGCATCTGCACTTTGCTCAGGCTCCCCAGATTTTTCATAGTGGGCCTGCTGGGCGACGGGACACAGCCACCTCTGGCACGCTGCCAGGGAAGGCCATGCATTTGGCTAGCCCATCAACTACAAGAAGGAAAAAGACTCTCCTCCTCCCTTAATGCAGGCCCCACAGACTCCTTCCCAAGAATCTGGCCAGCCTTTTAATCCTTACGCCCAGTGCTTCGAGGCAACGCAGCACACAACTAATAAAAAAAAAATGTTTCAATTAACTTTTTACGACTTCTTGAAAACCATCTGTGTAATTCTGCAGCATTTCCTTTTAATCCCACTGATAGAATTATGTTCATCTGCCTGAAACCCTGCATTTGTTGTGACGATCACAAGACCTCATTTGGTGGACGTCATGGCTCATTACCTGTTTTTAATAGTGGGCCAATGCTTAGTGCTGCAGCAGCCACTTTCATGCAAGGGCTGGGAGCAGCCCCAGCCCTGCAGCCCTCCCACACTCCTGCAGCACTGGAGGGGGAGGGAAGGAGGGCTTTTTGCTGGTACAGGTGCTCTTTTGAAACCCAATCAAAGGGCAGGTTGTAGGAGATGTGTCCACCTGCTGCTCCAGGAGACACTCTACACATGGCTAAATAGCAGGGACAGCAAAAGCACTGCACTGAACCCAGCCTCTGCTGTCAGAAGGAGTTACAGGACCAACGCAGGCTTCAGGCAGTGCTGCCTGTCCCTGGGCTTCACAGGCAGTTTGTCAGAGCCGCTGACACCCTCTGATCGGCCTCCTGATATCTCGCTATCTGCCTGTCAGAGGAAATACCAGGATGAGTTCTTCAACTGTCTGTCTCCCTACTTGTATAACTGCACTGCCTCGCAGGGGCCTACCCACAAACAATTAGGCAGTTGTTCCTGCTCTGTGTAAACCTTTGAAATGGAGATTTTTTTGAGAAAGTGAGGTGTTTGGGTTTGGCGTGTTTTATTTTTTCCCCTCTTTCTACAAATCCAAATGCTGTCTGAATGGCACATCATAAAAATCAGCGATAAAAAATTCATAACAACCCCTCCAGGCTACGGGAGCGGCTGCTTATTGTATTTACTGAGCTGCTGCCTGGGTGCCCAAAGCCTGATTTCACACCAATCCACTCATTAAACATCTAGATCATTGCTGCACAGATTAGGGCGAAATGCAGACAGCAGTGCTGGATCTGTCCGCAGAGATCGTGGCACAACGGAAACAAGAGCCCTATGGATTTTTCGTTAACAGAATCCCGCTTTCAGCAATACTAAGGAGCATCTCTCTCTGCCCCAGCTGCTCTGCTCCGCCAGGTTTTGCTGCTTGGACCCTCTGCCCAAAGCGCAGCCCGCAGGTGCCACCTGAGCCAACACAGCACCAGCCTCTCCTCAGTCCACAACCACATTTATTCAGCAGCTGAGCTGAGCAGTTTCGCTTCCTAAAGAGGAAGGACTCCGCACTGAAAGGTGAGAACTGTGTAGCTTCCCCTGTATGCGTTTTCTCCATCCTAATGAACTTTTGCAGCAAAGGCTGCAGCTAACATCAGGGATAGCAATTACTCAAAATCATGATCTGATAGAGAGAGATTATCACTCAGAAATGGCTTGTTCAAAAGGAAGCATCTAATACCTAGACTAAAAAAAACACAACACCCTGGAAAACATTTCAGAACATATCCTATGCTTAAATTGGTGTGGTAAGAAGGGAAAAAAACAGCTTCAGCTTCAAACTCCTCAGTTAGAGGTACTAAGGGTGTCAAAGGTTCGGCTTTTATTTTTATGTGCACAATTTTCAGCTTTTCCAGTGTAGAGCTTTTGGTTGAGGTTGGGTTTTTGAGATTTTGTTGTTATTTTTTTTTTAAACTCCTCTGTTGTTGCTGCCTAGGAAACCACAGACAACGTAACAAAAACTAACTTGGCCACTGCGTTTACAGAGAGAATTGAAGCTTCTTACATCCAAGGACCACCAGAAATCCGTATGGAGACTGCAAACCATAACCACCTCAACAGCAGAAAGGGGCCTACATGCTAAAAAGCAAGAAGGGCCGATAAAATGAGATACATCCAGAGCATATTTTTTCCTAAAAAGGCCCAGTTTTCATTTGGAAGCCCAAAGAATTGTTTTCAGTATGATGCGACGCCCACAGCCAATGGCTCTGAGTTGTCCATGCCTCACACCCTTGCAGCACCAGACAGTCTGCAGAGCCACTTCCATGCAGCATCCACCCACCTCGGTAGCACCTTCAAGCCTCCATTCCTGCAACAGTCCTCGAACTCACTGTTGTATCGTTCCTCCTGCGAGGACGTAAGGCCGCTTGTTCTCCTTTGGTAATGCCGGCCCAGGAACGTTTGACAACTTTCTCAAAACGCCAGACCTATCCCTCCAGCTTCTAAGCCTGAACACAGCAAAAAATTGCCAGGAGCAGACCCACCCAGGCTCAAGCATCTAAATGTGCTGAGGACTGAGTACACAGTGCCCAAGACATAGGCCCACCTGGCCTGACCTAATGACATATGCCTTTGCTTGTAGAGAAGAGAGTGGAGAAAGGGAACTGTTATTTCCATCCAGCAGTACAGGGATGCCAGCTCAGGGCTCTCTTGTGTCTTGTATACCCCATTCATACACACACATAGCCATAAACTCCTTCCTCAAAAAGCTTTCACTCTCACTATGGGACTAATGGGCTCGATATGAAAAGATGAGTCCCCTGAATGCAAACCTGCTGCATCAGGCATTAGCAGCGACCCCTGCAATATAGTCCGACACAGAGACAATGCAACAGAAGTCTCCTGCCATAAAAAGACATAGATCAACCAACATTTCAAAGAGCGCAATAGAAGCAGCATGATGATCCAGGTTTCCTAGAAACCCAGAAGTACTTCACAGGAACCCCAGAGCCACAATGTCCACAATCTTCCAGCAGGCTACCCAAGTACCCGCAGCCCCACTGCTGCGCACAAAGGGGGCTGGCAGCCAGGCCGGACCACTGCAGAGCCTCATTCTACAGCTCCTGTCCTCCTGGTAAGGCTGCAGCTACTGGCCTGAAAAGAGTAAAAAGGGACACTGCACACCTCGTCTCACCACCCTTTACCCCAGCAAAACCTCTCCAAAAATTAGGAGCAGCAGCTGTCCTCTGGACATGTTCTGCAGCACTCTGCCTCCAAGCACAAACAAGCTCAAGCACTTTGATTTGCAGCACTTTCTGTGTATAGCCTCAATCATTTCTTGCCAGAAGAGCTTTTGTTTTTCAGACTTGGGTTTCCAGAATGTTTTAAAAGCACAAAACAAAAGAAAGGTGTGCAGACAGTCTGTAACTGAGCACCTGGGCTGTGAGTGGAAGGGGAAGTAGGCTCCCTCTCTCTCCAGTCCCCAACTGGGGCACTGCTCATGCACTGCAGGAGCTTTACTTGAGAACAGATCTGCCCTCCCCACTCGTTTCACAGCCTGCAGCAAGCCATGGACACCTGACATGGTCTGAAAGAGCAGAGGAAAGACCAGATGTGTCTCCTCCTTGGTACCAAGGACATCAGTGAATTGGTTGCTGTTAAAAGACCTCCATGTTCTGCCAAATGTAAAAACCCTGCTGAAGCCTTCAGCCTACAGATACTCCTTCTTTTCTAACTGTATTTGCTTCCACATTTGTGCTTGTCTGAGATGTATGAACCAGAACTCATTATCAAGATAAATGACCTATAACACAAGCCTACACAAGTGACAAAAGCAAAGGTTACACAGCGATGTACGCAGCTAGACTCCAGTGCACAAATCCAGATTGCTCTACCACCAGATAATTTGGTGGCAAAACTCCCAAATCATTCAATTTCTGCTGCAGATGGAAAGTTGACATGGGATCTGCAAGCCTGCTCACAAGAAGCAGTCCAGCAACATTCCCAAAAATTTCTTTCTGTACCATTACCAGGATGTTTAGAAGCAGAAGAGGTTTCTGCTGAGGTTCATAGGCACCGAGCTCAGTCTCAGCAGAGGCAGCATTTACCTGTCCCAATCCCAGGCTGTCTAATTAAGTGTGACTGAGTGCTGCTCCAAGTCCCTGTTGTGTAGCTCTACAAAATATGCTATAAAACCCAGGATTTTTGGAGCCACTGCTGAGGTTATTTTTATTTGCCCTGGGAAAGAAAAAAAGTAGTAAATACAAGGTGACACTACCACCAGAAGAAGTTGAGTTCTCCCAACTTCACAGTGAGAGAAGCATCAAGTATGTGGAGAGCGGATGCTATAAAACAATAATAGTGCATTTTTTTTTTCCATTATCCCCTCGTTTCTACAATCACAATTCAAGTCCAGAGTAAACTCTCCAGCAAGATTCCATTTCCCCCTCGAGCAGTCCCCATCCAGGCTGATACCTCCAACTGCACAGACCGCTCCCCACCACTGCAGCTGAAGAAGGGGTTTTGCCTTACATCCAGCAAAGGCCTGACTCATGTTCAAGCTTCGAGCCAAGACTGAGCTTAGGTCAGCTGTGGCTCCCGTCCCTGGTCACGGGAGGAATGAAATAAACTCAAATCACCGTTTTATCTTACAAGTCAGTGGAGCTCTAAATTGCCTTTAAATCTGAGGTCTGGTCTACTCTTGCTTCCTACTCCTCACACAAGAGCTTAGAAATTTCCTTGCTGATTGCTCTTCCTGAGGACCCACAAGACGCTGTGCAGCTGAAAGAATGAATAACTATTTCTGCTACACTAATTGTTTTTAGTCAAGTACAAACAGTTGCGCTGAGGTTTTCTGGAGGGGATCTAGACAGAGCGGAGAGGGAAGTTGGGCTGTACTTTGTATCTGGGCTGTAGCTGGGTCAGCCCAGAAAATCGGGCACACTTGACCTTACTTCTCCCAGCGATGGGGATATGGGCATGGGAGGATCTCAAGCAGCTCTGGAACGATGGGAGGTTGGTAAAACTGGCAGCCACAGCCTAGGAGGCAAGACCTGGACGTCATCAGGATCTGCATGTTCTGGGGAAGCACACATCCTGACGAAAATAACTTATGATAGGTGATGCACCACCACCCAAATCCTACATCCTGTTTGAGCTCAGGCACGGCCAATGCATGGGTTGTACTTGGAGGAAATAGTCCTTTGCCCACCCCCAAGGGCAAAGGAGGAGACTCACATGGGGACTGTGATTTCGCTATGTTATATCACAGCAACCAGAGGGGGGGCTCAGAGGCATAGCTACATCTGCTTATCTTTACCAATTCCTGCAAGTGCATGTGTATTAAAAATGAACTCCAGGTGAACAAAGCGCTGGTCTACAAATACCAGTTCCACCAGATGCCACCGGGTGTGGTGGATGCAGGAGGTAAATACGTTCACAAGAGGTTTGTGCAAGTGCACCAATTGAGGAGGCATCTGGGCTAACCACCAGTTTCTGAGCCCTGTTTGAGATGGGACATGGGGCAGGATGGAGCCGGCCAGGGGAACAATGTGTAAGAGGTGCTCACAAAATCATGGAAAGAAAATAACCACCCCAGACGTAACTTAGCGCATTTTTTTCTCCGTATGTGTTGGGTTTTTTTTTGTTTTGTTTTGGCATGAAGGATAATACATTCACTCATGCAAGTGCCAGAGGACTCAGGTAAACCCACACCTTTTGGGTCACTGATTGTTCCAGGGAGTTTAAGCACCGATTACCACTGTTGGAACTCCATGCATTTCCCTGCCAGGTTTAGTTATTAAAGAAATTTTACACATTTGATGAAGGATTATATTTTTTTTTCCTTAAAATATTAAATCCTCTTTGCAGCTCATGTCATTTACATGTCTAATCTGTTCAATTCTGCCCATCAGCTCAGCCCAGCATGCCCATTAGAGCTGAAATGCCTGGCCAGAATATCCAGACAAAATACATTTATTATTTATTATTTGGAAAACTTCGATTTCAAACCTAGGAGTTCCTTGAGATTGTTTTTCTTGCTTGTTTGTATACACAGTGAGACACAAAGCTTCAGTTTATATTTTAAAATGTGCTATTTATGGTTTTGCCGCAAGTTTAAACACAAAAGCAGCAAGAAAAACAGTGTTCACATCACATCCAATTAACACATTGGCTACAATAGTGCTGGGTTTTGACTTTATATCCATTATTATTCTTTCAAATAAAACATGACTATTGAAGGTACTCCATGGCTTGCGTTTCGTTATTTTATTTTGCTTTACCCACTGAGAAGTGTGCTCATCAGGGCAAAGTGGCAGTGAAAATGCCACAAAAAGCAGCCCCTAGGTACCATGTAAATCCTTCCTGGTAATGCTCAGGAGATGCCTCCACTCTGGGCTGGGTGAAGGATTAAAAATGATTATTTCAAAATATTTGATGGAAGAATGGAAGAGCATTTGCATGTCTAAACAGCACGCATTAGAAAAAGGAGAACTGCAACCCTCAGAACAATGTTCTCCATCACATACCCTGCGTACACAGGCTGAGTGCCACCAGGATGTTTCTGTACCTGTTTAGGCCTCTTTGTTCATACACCGACACCTTGTCAGTGCATTTGCCAATAGCTTTCAATGTCCTGCTGCATTAAAGCCTGCCCAAGTAAGAAGCTCCTCAGGAGAGAAGACTCATGCCGTTAAAGACTGCCTCAAGCTGCATTTGAACAAAAGGTAAAATTAGAACTTTCTGGTAAATCCAGTCCCTCAAATATATTCCAAATGCTCTTTTCAGAAGGTTTCCGATGCATCTTTGTTTTATTGCGTACCCTCCATCCACTCAAGCAGCATAATGCACAAAATCCATCCTGATGTGATCCAATGACTCACCACCCCAGCTCCAACCTGTCAGGTAGAGGGCTACTAGCCAGCAGGGAAGCCCACAGGAAGAAGCCAGGGCAGCACACTGCATCTGCGTGCTTTTATCCCAGCACCATCACTCACAGCACCCAATGGTAAGCTTGCGCTGCCTTTACATCCTCCAGGAGGTGAGACTATGCCCAGAATGAGTTACTTCAAAGCAATGACCATGCTCACATCCAAATCCTCACCTGCCTGAGCAGCACAGAGCTCCTCACCACGTCCCACAGCAGGATGGTGCCACAGCTGCAGGGGGAAGCCAGCTTTCAACACGCAGAGGTCTCTCCCTCCATCTCCCAGACTGGCAATTTGCCAGAAACACATGGCCACTTTCAGATGCTGTTGTCAGACAGAAAAGCACCTCGTTGTTCTGGAAGGCAATTGCTAAGGGTGTATCTTTAGGGAAAGAGGTGCCGCTGTTCAGAAATAAAGCAAACTTGAGCTGCTTACAGACTGACCTCTCCAGCCTACAGCAGGGGAATGGTGAGTCCCTCATTTTGGAGGGTGACAACAAGCCGCAGCATTTCACCCAAACACTGTCTTCCCAATGTTGACAGCAGGAAGGAGTCACCGCTCCGTGGATCGCAGTCCTTTACTAAAACTTAAACATTGTTTGTTTCCAGGTGTTGCGCCTCAGCCAAATACCTACTAAGTTATTCAAAGTTCTTAAACCCTGGAGCCTTCCATGGAACCACGTTGCAACCATTTTATTTTGTTAATTTTATTAATAATTAGCTATTGTACTAAGAAGCAGAAATGACAGAAAACAAAGGCAAACAACCTTAAACTACCTGAAAATGTTAAATTCTTTCTAAAAGAGTAACTCTGGTGGTCTAAGCTGACATCCATAATCCCAAGGCATTCTTTCAAAATAGCCACAAAACCTCCCCCAGTAACCACACATCATTTCAGTGTTTACGATAAACCTCATGCCATACTCAGCACCACCATCCTGGCAGGTTTAACCTTGCAGTGGCACAGAAACACAGATGTGGGCCTTTCTGTGGTTCAGCAGAGCACTCTGCAAGAAGGCAGCGTGTGCGGAGCTGCAGAGGGGCAGGTGCCATTTCCCCTGGCTCCGTATCACCTCGGGTGAGCACACAGCCAGGGAGCATCTGACAAACTCAAGCAGCAAATCCCATAAGAAACGTCTCCGTGCAAACGAAATGAGCGGTAAAACTGACTTTATATTGTTGACTTTTTGTTTTCTGTTTTTTTAATAAATCACCCAAGTGCTCCACTCCCACGCAGATGCCCCTGCTGCCGACCCACATCAGCACAGAAAGCTACACAGCTTCCACGCATCACACACTGCTTGGTAGCTACAGGGCTCGTGCCATTTCCCATCACATGCAACTGAACAATGCTGTAGCTTTACATTGCCTCCACCCCTTCACAGTATTACAAGTGTATACTGAAAATCAGCTTGCTCACTAGATAATTTTCTCTAATGGCCAGGCCAGGAGTCTATGCATTTTAGAATCAAGACAAAAAGATCAATAGGTGTATACAGTAGAGGGAGTGGAAGGAGAACAGCTTTTCCCACTACATTATCAATATTCAGACAATGTAGCATTGCACGCTTCAACAGGACTGACTCTACAGCCTAGAAGCAGAGTGTGACCCATTGATTCTGGCACTCTTGGCACAGTAGAGGTCATATCCACCTCTGGATGCATCTCTCTGTAGAGTGCAACACTTGCAAGTAACAGGCAGAAACTTCTGCCTTCTTTGAAAGCGTCTAACAGGGCAGTGAAACCAGCTATGGGATCTTGTGGCAGTATCTCAACTTGCTCTGGAAGGCTTGAGGAGGGCTAAATAACAAAACTGCTCCTGCAAGGCAATTAACATTCAAACAGGTATTAAAGCACACTTTTAGCTGTATAGAGGAACTCCCCCTGTTCTTATCAGAAGCATTAATCGCAAGACAGGGATGATAAAAACTTCCCTACAAATTGAGCAAAGCAAGCCAGTGCTGCTCATGATCTGATTTGTTTTGACACAACTGCATTGTTGAACATTTGCCATTGTGCTTTTGTACGATGAGGCGCTCAGCGCTCTGCTCGCTGTGCTCATGCATCCCCACGCTCTCTCCCTGACATTACACTGCTGTTCAGTGGCAAGCGAGCACTCAACAAAATGTTTAATTTGCAGCACGTGCGATTCCCTTTTTGATTACCCATCTCCCCAAACAATAAAATCCAGCTGATGCAGAGCTCTACAAGAGCTGCCAAGTCAAACTGCAGGGAAAGGTTCATTTAGCAGAGCAGAAACACCTCTGAAATTCTCATTTATTGGATTTTGCTGCCAATCACGTTAATTCCAACACAAATGTCAAAATAAGGTAAAAATATTGCTTGATTAAAGGAGTGAGTTACATGGAAGATTTTCTACATACAGTTTAAAATTTTAAAAAAGTCTGTTCAATTGAAACAACTCCTTCCCTTTTCTGCATCTGCATGCACATGCAGACTCTTGAAAACAAGAGGCCATTGTTCAGTCTGGATAAATCAGGGAGAGCTCAGCATGGCCAGCTTCAGCTGCTTTGCGAACTCCAGGCCCAGATGAAAACCAGACTGCAGCTGGTTCAGCCTTACCAGGATCACGAGGAAACAAACAAGCCCCGTTCGACCAGGTACTGACCACATACATACTCTGTATCCTAAGCCCACCAGAGCAAAACATGAAGCACTGAATTTTACACGACTGCTGCACACATGGCTGACCAAACACAAGCCAAATAGGCAGCAACTGAATCCAACTGCTTGGTGGAACTGGCACCTACCATGTGGCCGACTAAAACATGGGAGAAAGGCCACGGAATGGGCTTAAGTCTCTTCTGCTGGCAATTTACTAGTTTCAGCATGCTCCTGACATCATTTTATATATGCTGTTATGGTAACCTGCACAGGCTCTGGTTATTTTTTTTATTTTTAATTTTTATTTTTTACATATATTAGGTCACTGCCTTCCTGACCTGGAAAATACAAGAAATTCTATTTCTGAGCAGGGACTGAGTGCCCCTATGCCAGTACGATCTGCAAGAGACAGCCCATAAACAGAGTCCACAACACATAAAGAGAGTAAATAAGCTAGTAGCACCTTTTCCAATATATAAATGCATATGTGTTCACTGTATTTTTGCATGTGTCTTCATTTTTATGTATATGTTAATACATATTCTTACTGAAAAAGTAATTTTGCTGAGGTCAAATCATGAGACAATACAATTAAGGTAGTGCATCCAACCACAGTCTCTTCCTTTTTGCATATACATTTGGGTGCCCTCTCTGCCAGTAACATCAAACTCCTTTATAGGATTCCTATATCTGCAGGCAGGCTCTGCCCTAATACAGGGCTGCTCAGGTGCCTCAGATGTACATGACCTCACAGCATGCACACAAGTCCTCTTTTCAGCTGCTGGCTTACCAACACAAACCTCCCTGGCACACAGAGTGCCTGACCAAGCACTTCTTCTGAGGTGACATCTCTGGGAGGCTCTGCACGCCATCGATTGCATCTCAAGCCCTGGATCTGCCTCTTGCTCCTCGCTGTGTCTGCTCAGGCCCTCTGTGCTTATGTCCCTGAGCTGGGGTGCAAGAAGAGGGTAGAGAAGAAGCTCTTCAAGCCACCTGAAACACCCAGACCTTGAGTAACTCACGCTAAAAATAACCTGTGCTTGCACGAATAACTTGCACAAAATCCAAAGCTGCTTCCCCAGTTCTCAGCAGTAGGTTAGAACAGGGCTGCAGGCCCCCAGGTCAGCTGGGCAAGTCCCCCATGGAGGCCATCAGCAGGCCCCACAATCTGCCTCATGTTTTTCTAGCTCCCTTAGAAACCAGCCAGAATTCCTTGTCCCAGTGCCCCCAGTGGGAAGCTGGTCCAGAGCACTGGTCTCCAGCTGGTTCAAAGCCTCTATTTCCCAGCATAAATCGCAAGTATTGCAAAGCCCATTTTTCTCCTCATAGGTATTTCTTATAAAATTCTTGCTTTGCGATCGCAAGTGAAATCACTTTTCTGTTACTAAAAAAGACAAAAAAGCATTTACAGAAAATATATATTGCTTCAAGTTGAGTGTAAAATTCCCATCCAAATCAACAACAGTACACTGGGGGCAGTTCTAAAATGATCAGATACCAGTAAGGTACTTCCAATTTCCTCAAAGACATGAACAGGAATTCACTGGCCCTGATTTGGGGTCACCCAGTTGTTCTGGGCTGAGGGCTCACTCTCAGCACCAGCAGGAACTAAAGCAGTCTTGTTAATCTGTAAGTGCCACCCCTGCCCACAGGAGATGCAGCACCTCACATCCACATCCAGAACCCCATCGCCCCTGCCCATTCCCAACTCATTCAGGATTCACCCTGTTCTCTCTCTCCCTCCCCCCCCCCAAATATGGGCGAGCATCAAAGCAGCTCTGACTAAACACATTTTATTAAGAGAAAACAGTTTCCTAATGTCACAGCTGCATAAGAATACTTCAGGAAGTTAAGAGTGGTTCAGCCAAAAACCCTCTGCCTTAAATTGCCTGACTGATCGATCACTGTCTTTGCCAATTAAGTAAAACCAGAGTTCCACTACTTCATAATATAACTGTAACTGTGAACCACAGGGGCTCAAGCAACTCTCAACTTCTCTCACCTTCATATCCTATCTCACAGTAACCACTGAAGCAGCATTTATTATATAGGACACAGAGCCATTGTGCTAATCGGTCCCTGCAGACCTTATGGTGCACTTTGCTGCAAAAGTAATTTTCATTTTTTAACTCTAACAGCCTCTAAGTGAGCAATGTGCTTTCCATATCATCTCACACACTGGATCACTTGGAACAGGCAGTCTCTCCAGTTCCTTCTTTTCCCCTTCTTTTCCTTTAAATGCATCAGCTTAGCACATTGTCCACTCCCAGAGCCAAGAAAAAATGCACTGTGGACTGCAGTGAGTGCTTTGGGGGCTTCTCTACTTGCACTTTCTCCTGGTCCCCCTTCTAGAACAAAGATGTGGCACTGGAGGTTCTGGTTGGCAGGAGGATCAGATCCCATTTGTCGGAGCAAGGAGCTCTGAGAGACTCAGCCAGCATGGGAATGTGCGTGTGGGCACGGACAGCTGGATCCATCCAGTTTGTTCACGTGTGTTTTTGACACAGACGAAGTTATAGTTTAAATGAAGCAATTTTCTTCTTTTAAACACGCAATTAGCGCACCCAATCAAAACAATAAATTAGTTGGGTAAACACAGAACCCCCACAAGACTAAGAACATTAAGTGAAAAATAATGGTATTTTAAGGCACATCTGTCCACATAGTCTTTGCACTAAATTTTTTAAATACTTTGGCTTCCACCAAAACAAAGATAGGGAAATAGCGTTCTTCCTTTTACAACTCTTGTTTAGCTTTTTTCTTCCTCCCGTTAACTCCCATCCAAGAAATGCAAGTAGATCAGGCAACAAAGTTGATGCTTTTACCTTCCTTCTCACATGCATACCAGCAGCTGGTGCAGCACAATGAGAAAAGTTATGATGACAAAGACAGATCCAGACCCAGCTTCTGGAACCTGGCACAGAGGTCTGCCTTCTAGGGAAATACTTGCAAGAACAGTCATCTAAATGTGCCCCCAAGTGTCCTTGCAATAATGTTACATCGTGAAAGGAGAATGGCATTTCTCCTGGTCTAGCAGACAAATGAAACAAAGCTGAATTTCAAGCCGTGTCAGAAGATAATTTTTTCCTTAATAAATCACTTCTCAAAACAAATCTTTTCCCACTAAGACAAGCTGCTATCGCAAGACCTTCCATGCCTTGAAATGTGCCATTAGAGCTGGATTTTCATAGCCCTGTTTATCTCATAGACATTTGAGAGGAAATCATAGATGTGCTTCCTACTGTGGTGACAGGAGCTATTTTCACCGTAATGCTGTGATAATGCGGCAGCACAGACCGCTTCCAGATACCACACTGCCAGTTGTCATGCCTGGGAGCAACTAGTCAACCCCGCCACAGACACCAGCTTTCCCCAGACTTACACTGGCAGGAGAGCAGAACAGATCACCTGAACAGAGGTGATAATACTGTTATTTCCAAGACACTTTCAATTAGGCTGCCCACTCACACACTGCAGATGAATTTAAAACAATATTTAAGGCTTAAAAAATATATGCATCTTTTAAAACATTCCTAGGATAGTCAAATATGGGAAATCTACTGGCTTAGCAAGTCCCAATATTTACCTTTATTTTTTGTTACTAATATGACAGCAGTAATTCATTTATTACCAGTAACCGTGAACAACCTATGCCTAGCTTAGTGCCCCAACACTTGGACACATGGCAGTAGCAATAACAACCAACACCAGAGAGCTGGAGGCAGGGAT
Organism: Numida meleagris; assembly: GCF_002078875.1. Lineage (NCBI taxonomy): Eukaryota > Metazoa > Chordata > Aves > Galliformes > Numididae > Numida > Numida meleagris. The sequence continues at coordinate 37,796,615 of NC_034413.1, read as the reverse complement.
CCCCTCGGTCCTGCGATGCCTTTAGCTACTGTGGTAGCATGGAAGCTGGGGAACCACAGCCAAACAGACTGTGTTTTCCAGGGCCACAGTCCCACAGCAGTGGGGCTGACAGAGCAGACATCCCCATTAGCACATCACACCACGCTTCTGCACTCTCTCCAATCTGAACCTGCACCACAAGCAAATTCTCTCCTCTTCTTCATCATTAGAAGAAGAGTTTTGGCCAGCGTCGCAAGCACATGGGTGCCGTAACAGTCAGCAGCTCTATGTACGACACTGGAAAAAATTGAATTATTCACATTACCTCTTCATCAGAGCCTTTGTCTTTGCTTAGTGGGCCTGGGAGAGAGTGGGCCCTGTGTGTTATTCAGAGCATGACTGCTTCGCTCTGGCTGGCTTTCTGTGCCTCACATAATGCCATTCTTTATGAAGAATACTTTTCTTTTTAAAACATGCTTTCAAGTACCAAGAAGTAGAGAGAGGGGGAGGACAAGCCTCTAATGCAGGCCTTGTTTGCTTACACGGTAAGACCTGACTGGTATTCAGAGCATACAATTGACAGATAAGCTTGCCTCATCTGCGACACCCACATTAGTTCTCATATGCTGCCGGTACAAGCAAGCCTGAGCTGTCTTATGAGATCTCAAGTAGCTGCTACCAAAACATACCAGACACCCGCTTTCTCTTCTTGTCATTATGAAGTCTGAGACTCCCCGCTCCCAGAGCAGCCAATAAAAGCCTGACTGCTCTGAAACAGGCCCTGCTCGGTCCCTTCCAAGACGTTTATTTTGCAAGCAGGATGACATCAAGACTTGTGCACCAATTCATCCTATTTAATTATCTTAAAAAAAATAAGAGGCACCAACAGAAAACTGGGAGCAAGGTTCGGTTCAGACTTTAGTTACTGATTTCAAATGCATTTTTCACAGAGAGCTGAGTGGATGAGGGCCAAAGGCTTCCCTTTAGGCACGCAGTCATTAAGTTAAATCGCTGAGAAAATACCTCCTTTGCCTTTGGGTTCTCTTTTGAGGATTCGTGCACTGTTTTCTTTTTTTTAAGGTGGCAGGGATTGAAATATAGAAGCTTCCTACACGTGCACAGTCATTCTGCCTCTTGAGTATAGCCTTAGTCCAAGGCCAAGGCAGCAGATGGAAGAGGCAGAGCAGCAGAAGTCTTCCCAAGAAAAAGCAGGCTGGGTCTGGAGCGAGATAAATGCCTGGCACAACTCTCAGCAGGCCATAGATGAAGCACCAGACCCCAAGCTACCAGATATAGCAACTGTGGGTCTTTCAGTGACGTGGCAGCAGGAACTGTCACCAAAAAGCCAACAGAGGATGCTTAGATAGGAAACAAATCTCTTTCAGCGTGTCCAGGCAGCAGCAAACACAATAAAATAAATAAATTAATAAAACAAAAATCAAGGTCAGTCTTTTTCAGACTCATGAACTGAGCCTACAGCTGGAAGGAAAGCCACATCCAAGCACCACTCCCTGCAACCTCTGAGACGTAACAGGGAACAGCTCTGCACCCCAAGAGGCCCTTTCCCTGGGCAGGACGCACAGCCACCATCAGCACACTGCCGCAGGACTCTGCTGTCCTCTCCGCCCTTCCTGGAGCTGAGGGAAAAAGTGTCCAAGGTTGGCTTGAGCCTCGGGGAACTCACGTGAGCAACAGATTCCCAAACAGCCTCTACCATAGAGGATTTTTAACTTCTAAGGGAAAGAAAAAAGAAGAAAAAAGCCCAAGCCTGCAGCCCTTTATCGTTGCAAGTCCTATGACACACGTGAAGGCACGTGCATTTATACCATCAAAAGGAAGCACCTGACCGCCATGCACTGCAGAGCAGCCCCAAAACAAAGGGCCTGCCAGCGAGCCCTGCTCTCCCAGAATGAACCACATCAAGGAGCTGCCCCGATCCCTTCCCAGCAACTCCCTCCCACTGTCAACCACAGACAGATTCCGTTTCTGCTTAATTTTGTGTTTTTTACTATTTATTTAGTTAAATTTCTTAGAAAAGCTAAGTCACAAGCCATCTGATGACTTTGTAAATGCAAAGGGCCAATGTTGTGGAACAGACAATCTAATGACATAGTGTTTAGTGTTCCCTAAAGCGGGAGACAGATGAAGAGAAACGGTGAACCGGCAACCTTAGCATAATTAAGACAAGCCTGAGTGCTTGCTGTAGTGCCATTACATTAATCTCACATCAGTGGCACCTGGCTAAAATTTATGAGATATGTAAAAAAGGGCCTTTCTGACTGACCTTGATAAGACAGTGTTATTTATCACGTGAGGGAGCCGGCAAGGATGCGAGGTAGGAGGGGGCGGCCAAGAGACGAGTTAGAAGGCAGATGAGAAGCCACTGACTAAAATCTGCTTACACCTGAAATTTTAAATGCGAGTATGCCTGCACGGTACTCGCATCAGGCAACTGTAATCAATCAATACAACGCTATATTACTAGAACACGCTGCAGAAAGCAAAGCAACTCAGGCATTTGGCACATCGCAGCCTTGTGAGGTCGAGACTCAAAGCGGGCAAATTTTTCAACCCGGCAGATTTCTACATCCACGGATTTACGCTTACTTTTCGAAGTTCCCCTATAAAAAAAATAATCTTGTACATGAAGTTTTTGTTAAAATTATGAAGGGTATATAACAGCATAAAATTCACAAAAGATATGATTTCTTGATGTATTTCATGCTATTAAAAGTGCACAAAAAACTGTAGAGGATGAAACTTTGGGAAAAATACTTTCTGCAGAAACAATTCATATAAAACATCAAAGCATTTCAGTAAAACAACTGGAGACTCCCCAGGAACAAGCTGTGGCCAGTGACTGACTGCAGTACACAAGGCTGAGCCCAAGATCTCAAAGCACCTTGCTGAGAAAATAACCTGTGGGCAATATTCTGCAAGAGATCCTGGATCAGGACAGCAAGGCTTGCACCCCAAGTTCAGAGATGGAAACTACTCCAAAGAAACCATCATTTTGGAGAACTCCCACTTTTCTGAAAAACAGAAGTGAAAACCACTAAGCTGAGTATCTTGAGCGCTACCCATGTCTTTCCAGCAAACAATAGCCAATCTATTTGTTGTTGTGAAAAAATGCAGTTGTAGTGAAATATTTGCAGATGTCTTGAGCTGCTTTGTTTTCTTTGACAGAATCCTCCCCTCTCCCACTCCCAAAAAAGAAAGTCACCTGTCAGAGACCCTGCAAGACTGAAACAGGATAAAAGGGTGTGTGCTTTTTATCCTTCTGCAGTCCATCACGGGCTTGGTGACAGTTACCAGATAAGTAATAACGTACATTAAGGCTCCACAAAATTTACACTGCACAACTGGCATTGTCCACTTTTATAATCTATCATTATTACAGCAAGAGATCTGTCAGATTCACTGTGCAAAAAGTTTCAGCTTCTAGCGTGATGATCCTTTCTTCTTTGCTATTTGAGCACAGACACTGTTCCCCAAATAGAGGCTTTCTCAGAGAAGATATTGCCCAGGGACTTGGAAAAGCCAAGTGCCTGCCTGCCACACCACCGAGACCTCCTCTCTCTCCATGCCTGCCTTTTGGCTACCACCCTTGTACCCTGCTGCTCCCTAACAACAACTTGGGCCCATCGGATCTCCCAGACATGGAAGATTGCCTTTCTCTCTTTCCACTAAAGCAGGATGGTCAGAAACATCCATGTGCTTTTATGGGTGGTGCTGAAATGCAGACCTTTCATTTTTACACTGCAATCAAACAAATGTGAAACACAATATTTTCCCACAGACTTTTTTCAAATGCAAGGACGCTGTTCTGGTGTAGTGAAAGTAAAGAAACTACCTGTGACCCATACTTGTCAAAACACTTAGCCGGAAAAAAGAAAGTAATGCATTTCTGATGGATAACAACCATGCCCAGGCAAGGTTACTTACCCTGGGGAAAGTCTGTCATGCAGGTGAAATAAAAACAACCTAACTTTGAGCCTTGAAGCAGAAGGCTGAAATATTTTTCCTAACGTGAACTTCTGAATAGTGTGGGTTTTTAGAAAAAATAACAAACACAAAGGTACTTAAAGATAAATAAAAAGCACTAAAATCACCTCCCATTGACCAGTTCATTACGGGACACATGGCATAGCCTATCCTGCATTCTTATGAACACACGCAAAGATGCTGAGACAGAGAAGGGGGAGAAAAATCAACCACCCAGATGACACACACAGAATTCCTCTCCTGTCTTCTGGGGAAACCTGTCATTCCCAATGACTGCAGAGGGAGCTGAGGCACAGCAGCTTATGGTGGTATCAACCCCACTGAAGTCCTCTTTCCATTGCTCTCAGTCCTTAAGATTCAATCTGCAGCAAAACAAGTGTTTTAATTCTTTAGAGAGAAGGAGGACAGTCCATGCAATTATCCCTACTAAGAAACTATAGCTCCAGCAGCTGAGGGACTCTAATGTGTCGTCTGCTTTCCTAACCACACAAAAAAACCCGCAACAAAACGAGCTTGCTGAAGCCAGAATTCTTCTGCAAGAGTGCTGCTTTCCTTGAGTAAGTAATTTCTGGTGACAAATTTGCAGATTGATGCCTAGGATTCAGGCAGCTCCTGCCCGCCTGTTTCAAGGGTGAAGGGAAGAAATGCAGGGCAGAATGCGCTGGAGCAGCGCCAGTAGATGGTCTGCACAGAGCTTGCCACAGACTGAGCCAGGCCTGCAGCAAGTAAGCCGCCTTTCCCACCCCACAGCTCACAGAACCAGCAAAGGCACAGATCCAGCTACTTTAACCCAACAGCATTCCCTGCAGGGTACAGCAGTACTACCTATCAGCCTCAGCACCCCCAAGCAAACAAAGCACAGCTCCGTGGCGTGCTTCTGTTGAAACCGGAGTTGCACTGTCAGACTTCACACACCTGGAGAGCCCTGCACCTACCTGATCTGGCCTTCAGAGTCATAGAATCATAGAATGGTTTGGGCTGGAAGGGACCTTTAAGATCATCTAGTTCCAACTCCCCTGCTGTAGTCAGGGACACCTCCCACTAGATCAGGCTCCTCACAGCCCCATCCAGCCTGGCCTTGAATGCTTCCAGAGATGGGGCATCCACAACCTCACTGAGCAACCAGTTCCAGTGTCTCACCACCCTCACAGTAAAGAATGTCTTCCTAATATCTAGCCTAAACCCACTCTCCTCCAGTTTAAAGCCATTTCCTCTCATCCTGTCGCTACAGGCCCTTATAAAAAGTCCCTTATGAAATTTTAATCTCATTTTGATCCCACTGAATTTAGGGGCCGTCCTTCATGAATTCAATATTTGGTATTTTTCTGTCTTATTCAAACGCGTTGCTTCCTTCATGTGACACCAGGAGCCTACAGAAGGCAGTAGCTGTGCCAAACGTAGCAATAATGGCAACGACACCATAGTGGACTGCACACAAGCTAACAGGACCCTTTCTGTGCCAGGCCTGCCCTTGCGCCAACGCATCATTTTCAGCTGATGGCTGCGCATGGGGCATTGCACCTGGTGCGGGCAGCCTGCAGCGTGCTGGAAGGACTCCAGCCCTCTCATCTTCACTGGTGCTGCCCTCCAGACTCCTTCCTGCTGCTGGAAATACCTGGGCCAAAGTCTGCTTTTAACCCATATCTGAAAGAAAGGATGACAGCAAATGGAAACACTACACTGTGATGAAAAGTGTATCAGAGGAAGATCCCACAAATAGCAAACTGCAACGAAGGGGAACTATTTACACATAAAAAGGGATATCAGAGCTGCAATTCAACTTGCGTTAGTGAACAGGTTCAGATAAAACTAAGCCCTTCTCACAGGATAGGCTCCATCGGACCTTCCAATTTAAATAACTTTGTTTATAAATCCTTTTCATCACCACACAAAGACTCCATTTTCTCTCTTTCTTGCTCTCCTTCTCTCTTTGTTGATGCTGTTTACTTCTAAGTCTGTCTCTGGACTCTGTCTAATTAGCTCTTGATAGATCTGCTGCCCCTGTTTCCACAAACATTTAATTCTGCCGTCAGTCCTATTTACATTACAGCATGTTGCATTGTCTTTTACCAACCTAATTTTGTTTGAGTGAATGTAAATCCCATTAAGCAGTCACTATGTACCTATTAGACTGTGGCATATAAACTCAAAACCCTCCTTATTTACAAGAGCTAACATAAGGCCCAATTCATAAAGGATTTCTAGGACATTGCAATTTGTGCTTTCTTCCGAACTACAGAAAATTCTTAAAGGCTGCAAAAGTCCTTTCTTCAAGGTAGTATTGTTGGACTGCCCAAAACTCAACATGTTCCAACCACCACATAACCGACAATAATGCTTTTGTAATTCTAATGAGTCCCTAGGGAGCGCTCACTAATTAGAGCAGCGATTTAAAGTTATCATTATGAGTGCTCGACAACTATTCTGGACTTTACATCATTTTTTTTTGTTTGAGAAGAAGTTGCCCAACTGTAAGGAAACAAACCCCGACACATGTCTCTTTTTCCTAAGCTGACTACCTTTAACACCAGGAGAGAAAAGTCTGTATGAAGCTCTTGGAGGTGATCAATATGGGTTTGAAGTTTCACCTGTAGTGAAACTGCATTCTAAACATCATCTCCCTCTAGCCAAAAGTCTAACAGCTCAGCTGGAGACAACTTTTCCTTGAATTCTGTCACAGGAAGAGAAGTATTGCCTGCTCTGTTAACACACGACAATCAATGTGGTTATGCCTGTTTCACCTGCTGGAGGCCAAAGCATCCTTCCCAGTAACTCCCAGAGTGGCTGCACTAGCAGCCCATAACTGCATGGAGTAAGGGAGTGAGTGCTGCCTTCAAGCATCAAACGGTGCTCAGTGCTGCATGCTGGCTGCAACCTAGAGTCCTGAACACTCCTGAATTAACAGTAAAGTAGTGCACATTGCATACACGCACACTCACAACAGAGCAAAACCTTAGGTAAGGTTTTGGGTAAGGCTCCAAACTTGAAAGGGTGGAAAACAGAAAAATTGGTAAGTCTATTACTATAGAAAAAGGGAGTCCTATGCAGCAACAAGCCTTGGAACTACAACAATTTTTATTTATTTATTTATTTTTTAATTAAAGACTTGCTTTGCAAGTACAAAGCCCAAACTGCAATAACATTCCTACCAGAGTAACCTGGGAGAACTGGTTTCATCAATCAGCACTCTTCTATTGCAACAAAACCTCCAAATCAAAACACAGAAGGAGCTAGAGATGGGAATAATCCCATTGTTAGCTAACAAGTTCAGTGTACTGAGGAATGCAGTTCAGTCCCAAAGATGGTACACAGTTTATTCTTTTGTGATTTCACCCCGTCTAAAAGCAAACAGACAACCCAATTAGAGTAGCTTAAAACTGCAAAATGCAGTAAAAATGTTTTACTATGGCCACTAAAATAGACATCTTAAAAGTTCTAATTCGGTGCAGTAAAAATTAGCCAAAAAGCACAGTTTCCAGTGGAACTAATTGAACAGCTTTTCAGGAAAAAATAATGAAGGAATTGTAAAACTGCTGAATCTTTTATGCACATGATTTTTGATTTTCTAAACACTGAAGCATTAAGATATTTTTAATTTTTTTTAAACTTCCCTTAGATATTGCCATATTTAAGAAACAAAGACATAAGGACCAAGCATCTTCAAAATGAAATGGCATCAGAAAACAAACCACTCTTAAAATTTAGTAAACTTCTGATGGGCCACTGAATGGCAGCTCCATCACTCATCTCCTTGTGCTCCATAGGCAGTGAGGCAGTGTTTCAGACACCGGTATTTTCAAGTAGGGTTTATGGCACTTATTCACACAGCTGTTATTGACCTTCATTGAGGGTAAGGAGCACAGTTCCTTTCCTGAATGAAGCTTAGGGGGCAAGTGCTTTCCTGATCTCTGCCATCTCCTAAATTACCTAAAAGGATGATAATACAACTTGAAACAACAACCACCAGGGCAGTAGGTACACAGGAAAAGTGGACTCATTTGGTAATGATTTTGCCTACCACTCACTTGCAATCAGACATAATACCCTGTAATTAAAGAAGATGGAATGTATCTCTCTTAATGCAGATAAAATGTTTCATTTCAGTACCAGAAATAACCGAACAAGATCAATTAGATGTTCCAAGCCCATGTCCACATTTATTTCAGGCTACCTACTGCCTAATTTCAAAGCACAGAACACGAGAGGCAGATAACACCTCCAGGTGTACTATACGAATGTGCATTTCCACGGCAGACTGCTAATTTCTTTGCCACATATGCTTTAATTTTTGGTAATGGCCTGACTTGAAATTACAGCTCCCATTTGACGGATCTAGCTGATCAGCGTTTCCCCAGTGTTTATGCTGTGGGAAGCAGGTGGGAACAAAATGGAAAAAACAAATGGGAGGGAAGGTCACTTCAGTCGCACAATTCACGAATGACTTGAGTGAAAGCTCTCTGGGGCCCCTGCCCAGTTTGGGAACAGCCCGCTATTTATTAAATCCTATTTGAGGGGTGACAATTCTCCTCCCTTCTCCAGGAGGACAGGAGACTGACACTTCGCAGCACAAAGGTTTTCAGCTGCTAAATTAAATACCAGGACTCGGATGCACGATGTCAATCCCAACGCTAATTGATCGCTACAGGGTGTTGATTGGCACTAATTTGTTGGTTATAGATTATCACATCCTTTGAAATACTCATCTGTGTGATGTACTTTACTGTGCTGTTACTGAACAAAGACTTTAAAAGCTTACCTGACCCTGATGCAGGGCTGTTCTTAAGAGACAGCTGTCAGTCGACTAACACAGGTAAGAGACAGTGGAATTGAGATAGATGCATCTCATTGCCCCTTAAAAACAGATTTACAGGCTGTTCTTATCCCATCTGCAACTCCCTGCAAGTGGCTGTTACACAAACAGAAATCTGATGCCACCTACATCCTGCATAGAAATATTCAAAAAAATGTAGAAATTAAAGTTTGGAACTCACATGGCAGTCCTACAGAGGCAGCTCACATGGAACATAGCTCTAACACAACAGCTAAAAAGTGGGACTTAAAAAAACAAATAAAAACCAGGAAGAGATGTCTAACTGTTCCCCCTGGAGCAGATAGGAACTTTAATGTTTATTTCACTGAAAGTAGAGTCAAACTACTGCATTCTCTGTCACAGTAGGTGAAGAACTTTGTGACATATTCAGACAAGAGTTTTCTCCACTAACCATTTATCCCGCCCAATGAGATTCCCATCTCTGAGAGCAAACTCCCATGACCACAGTGGATAATTCTGTAAGAAACATCCAAATCACTGCCTTTATCTATAGCCCCAATATGAAAAACCATCTGATTGGTTCTTTAGTCTACTTTTTGTTGTTATTAAGTTCAGAAATAGTACCAAATTTTTAAAGATCAAAACCTAAATAGCCTAGAGCTCCAGTTAATTGAAACCTGGCTACGAGAGGCGGACATCAAGACACCCTTCTAAGCCATCCCTCGAATGCCATGTTCAATGAGGACATCGTCCTGTGCCCGTGCCATGCCCTGCCCCAGGCCAAGCCTCGTCGCTCTCCAGCCCCAGGCAGTGCAGCTTTCCTCACAGCAGCGCTCAGGGGACAAGGCAAGCGGATGTCTCCTCCGCGCTCCCCTGCTGCAGTGAGGTTTCCTCCCTTTCAGTGCGCACATACCCTGGTTGGTTACCTCTCAGCAGTCCAAGAGGATTATTCTATGACAAACTGTATTCTTATTTAAATTATGGCTTTAAAGGCAAACACAAAACTCCAGTTTTTCTGGTCTAGTTGCTTGGCATCAATAAAAGCTATTCCTAATTCCATCAAGAGTTCTTAGACTCTGTGTTTGATGCTGTAAAACAAGACATGTTTTAAAGGCTTTCTGCACAGCAGTTTGTTTGTAGTGAAGTTAGTGAAGCTCTGATAGAATAGTAAGAAATTATGGACCTCATATTTCCTATGCCTTGGAAAAATAAAACTGTTGTATTTTTTATTGGGATCATACCTTGAAATACTACGTTTCTGATGTGAAAAATGTGTTTCATCTACCAACAAACACAGCTTTTAGCTTTCCACCCCAGACCTTTCCCGCCTGACTGCGTTCCAGAAAATGTATTTTTTTTTTCAGAGAGCACTTGAAGTCCTACTTCTTCCTCTATTCTTTTATCCTTGCTATCATCTACATATAATTTACAGTGCCACTATTTATTGCCTCTCCACCACGCATTCTTGATTTTTTTTCTTCTAAGTATTAAAGATACACTTTTCAAAATAGACACCTTTCAGTGATCCCTACTTGTTCTCTAGTTTAAAAAATGCACTCTACGCAGGTGTTTTGCATCTTGCCTTTTTCCTTTTTTGAATCCACGTTTGTACAGATGCAAAGTAGAGGACGCTACAAGGAGAGAACCACACTCTGTGAGCAGCACATGTGCACATCACACAACTAGGACGAAACTCTGGTTACACTCACGCAGCTAGAAGAGAGAGGTCAGCAACTGAACAGCCAGAAGGGCATAGTGGGGTGCTAAGTCTTGGAAACCTCTCAGAGGCAGTCCTTTAGCTGATTGATTTTCATGTGCCTTCAGGCTGACACAAAGCCACGCGTGAGAACCTCTCTCAGTTACCCAGTGAACTGGGTCGTGTGTGACAGTATTAGTTAGATGGTCTTAGGATGTGACAGCAGAGAGGGAACCAGCTGTCCAAGGCTAATGTGCCATCTGTGCCTAAAATATTCTGCCAATTGCATTGGCAGAGCATGAAAAGTGTGTCCCTTTTTCGGGCTGTAAATCACAAGCAGGTCTTGCGCATTGTCAATTAAATGCTGATATAGTGAGGAGCCTAGATGCTTCATTGACTTCCAGTGCTTCGAGTGTGACATTTGGTGGTACGACCACTACGGAGGTCACTGGCTGCAAACTTAAAGCGCCAAAGCAGCTTGAACAACTCCCCAGGTGATAGGTCTGCAGTTTACCGCTATCCAGGAAAGCAGTCACATTTGGTTTAACTGCTCAGGGAATGAAAAAGAGCCACATCTATGGCAAAATAATTATTATAGACTTGATTACATTATTTTCCTTACTCCTGGGAGAGCAATTTGAGGTTTTTTTTTTTCCCTATCCTTCTCATTACAGTCATGGGCAAAGACACAATACACTTTCTCACAACTGGTGTTTTGGGTGAACAGCTTCCAGTCCTGAAACTCAGAGCCTTCAGACCTCACAGCTCAGGTAAGCTGAGCTTCACATACTCCGTGGCATTCTTCCACCAAAGCCCTACTGGTCCTTAATCCATGCCGGCCAACACGCACGTTAGAAAACCAAATAGTGCAGCTGAGAAAGCAGTGAAAGCAGAGGCCAAGCACCACCATGCACTGAGGTTATTACACAGCAGCCCCTGTGCAGGGACAGGCCAGCTACTCCTTAACCACAGCCAAAACAGATGCCTACAGAGTACCAAGAGCACAACAGACACACAGCTCTCCCTTCACAGCAGCCCCACAATGACTCCCTGCCTCTGGAGCCAGGTGTGGGTTTGAACACATCTGGTATCGCCATGTTACACTGTGTGATCACTGACTGCCATCCAATTCATGGCAGGCATGGAGCCTGGCAGAACATGTGATATGATACATAGATCCTTCGGCTCAGAAATGCTGTACCCGTGGGTCACTTTGAGTTGCCAGTGGAAAGAGAAAGTAGGAAAAATCAAAACCTGAAAAAGCCAAAACTTTCTCTAAGACAACACCCTAATAAACAGCTACCAACTTGTGCAAAGCAACAAGACACTTCTATCTTCTCAGCTTGGCAGCTGGGAACATTAGAGAGATAACAAAACAACATTTACATCCAGAATGAACCACATTTTACAGCGTTGTCCTTGCAATTGACAATGCCATAAAATACAGGACCAAAATCACTGATCCTTAACTTGGAAGTCCGGAATATTGAAATGAATGGCTAATCTGTCCTTTTAATTTGTTACTTGGACGAAGTTTTGATATCTCCTGAGAAAAGCAATTTAGCATACATCAATATAAACACGACATGCCAATGCTTTTATCTAAATAAATTTAAAAACACATAGTAAAATCTTCAGGTATAGTATACACCTGTAAAGCTTTTCAAGAGCACAGCCTACAAACACTGCCATTAGGGAAATAAAGCAATGTTAATTTTCCAGGTACCCATTGAATTTATACATCCATTGTTGACACCCACTGTCTGTCTGTGGGGGGAAAGAAAACCAAAAAAAAAAAAACAGAAAATAGCACTTAAAAGCCTGTCAAACTTTCTTCCTCAAAATAAATAACTAAGTTGTATTTAAGTTACTTCTACCTGAGCTGGCTTTTCCTGGGGATTTTTTAATGGTTGTTTCTAAATTGCAGTGCCAGGAAAAGGAAAATATATGGAAGGAGGAGGAAGGGAGAGGGAAGAAACAAAGAGCTGGATGTCACAGCCTTGAGAGCCAAGGTAGAAACTCAGTAATTATCAAACCTTCAGAGTACTTTCTTACCAAAGGCAAGAGCAAGGGAAAGTCGTAATAAAAGACTCGAATAGAATAAAATAAATACCTATTAACTATTGATTGAAATGTCACATAATTTTTCTTTACTTTTATTCTCTATGTTTGTGCTTGATCTGTTCGCTGGATTCAAAATAGGCTGTTGGACTTGGAATTAATCTACTGAATGTGCACTTTATCTATTTTCCTGCGTGCCTTTTCTGCCAGCTTCCTGCTTTCCCTTGCTGATTTAATTCATATCTCTATGCCTTTTAACAAAGTCACTAAAAACAAAGAAAAACTGAAAAACAGGATTAGGGATGAGTTTCCAGAACATAACAGCTGTATATAGGCTTTCAACACCTCCTGCCAAAATCACTCCAGAGAACTAACATCACAACATGGTCTGGTATTCCCCAGCCAGCCCCTAGGCTACACGCGGAGAGATCTGCGGTAACGTCATCTGCTGGCAACCAGAAAAACCACAAAGATTTTAATTGAGAATTAAATGTCATTGAATACTCCAAAGGTTGCTGAGAGGTCATCATCATCTTCCACATGCCAGGAGGTAAAAGAAACCAAGTTCAGCCTCGAGCAGAACATTTTCCAAAGGCTCGCTCACATGAGGATAACTATACTTTCCAATTTCTCCCGTGTAATGCAACTAAGAGGAGAAGAGGGCATGTCAATATTTGGCTTTTGCTAGCTCTGAGGCAAAAGGTACAGTGCTAAATCCTGCAGAGCTTTGGTCTACTTTGGAAAGGAGAGTATACATACATAATTTTGAAATTAAAAATATATTTAACGATGAAAAACAAAAATATGAGCAGTACTCGTTAGGCATTATGAAGAACTGTGTTTAAAGGTATCACTGACATTAGTTCACTGAAACACAATTAGTCACTGAAAGAGAAAAACAGGAGATACTGGAAGCAATTACAGCAGACACATTGTCCTGAAATAGGTGATCATTTCACGTTAGGAGGTTTCACCAGAGGAAATTCAGTCCCAGGAATGTGGCTGTATTCCTGTGAATGGCACGTTTTGGCTTTATAAGCAGCAGGCATGGGAGTTTCTAACAAAACATGGTGTTGGAGGTCTAAGTTGCGTAGTTTCATCAAGAAGGGCTCAAGCGTATCAGAAAACACTTCACACTGATTTTAACAGTTCGATCCCACCCCAGCAATTACGGAAATCTAAATCGTAACCCTAATCACATCATTTTGTGAGGTTTTGTTATGAGTCCAAAATGGACTCCTCTTTTAGAAGAGACTTCAGTTAACCAGATAGAGGCGGGAAGAGATTCACTTACTGCTTAGCAAATAGGAATCAACCTGTGTTTCCATGAAAAGAAACTGCTACAAGACAAATGGCAGCAGGGTACTGAGTTCCCACTGATGCTCAAGCCTAATTCTCAGCAGTGCATATGGGAATCTCTTATAGGACTTCCATGCCGGACTGCAATATCATCACAGATAAATATTCCTTTTGAGTTAAATTTCACAGGAGCATGTATTTTTTTTTTCTTGCTTTCATTACTGTCACACTAACATTTTGGGCAATCTGAGAAAAAAAAAACCAACACAATGTTTAAGAAAGAATGAAAACCAGGTCTTTTACAGGCAGTTCACAATCAGATCCAGCTAGAGCTGCTATAATGCGCCTCTCTGCTTTGGTCAAGCACACATAACCAATAGCATGTGCCTAAACGTGCTCTATGTTCCCTCATTAATTGCACCCCCTTCCCAAGATACTGAGTTATTCCTTTGCAGAGCTCAAGTCACAGCTCATTATTGCCAGCAACGTGAAGCGGTGTTTGATACACAGTAGTAAGGACACTGTATTATTCAGAGATAACATCCCTAATAATAACAGTGCCCAGCCACTGCAGTGAGCCACGAGGCTGAACAATGGGCTGGAGAAAACCTGCACTCCAGGCACAAACAAGCAGAGGTGGCTGACGAACACTTCTGTTGTGTGAAAAGATCACGGAGTATTTGCAGTAATTCTTTTTCCTCCCCCAGAAAGTACGTGGCCCTTCCAGTTGAGCTAACTTGAGTTACAGTAGCTTCTTTACACACAGTATAACATGTCTTTTTTTTTTTTTTTCTAGCCTCTCCATTTAACTGCAATAGGTCCTGGATTAGATCAGCTTGCTTGCTTCTTGCATTTGATTTACAGATAACTTTTGTCCTCTGCATGCACGTACTCAGCATCCTCTACCTCAGCTCTGGAGCAAGCTGGGGGATGCCTTTACATCAGCAAATTGTTTCACCTAAGCAGCAGCCTCAAAAAGCAGGTTAATTTGCACTGTTCAAACATAATCACTCTAAAAAAGGAAAGGACTCATTAATTTAGTGACGTTTCCTGGTCCGTTGCAGCATTGTTGGGAACTCAGTAAACAAATTACATCTAACACTGTGCCCTTCTGCTAAACAGATCTCCTGAGAATATCTTGTTATGCATAATGCCTTCTTTCACTTCTCTGTATCTGGCAGAGGAACACAAGTATCTCTCTACAAATACTGGATGCTTTTCTCCCATATTCTCCATCTGAGAAGAGTAAATAAAGTGAGAAATAACTCCAGCTCAGTACTGCAACTTGCTTTCAAATGGCAATAACAAAGAAAATTATTTTTTCCAATAGTAGCAGCAACTTTCGATACTTAACAGAAAGAAAAAGTGCCAACCTTCAGAAAGTGCTGAGGGTCTCCTGTCTGAAAAAATAAAGCAGACTCTTTGTAGATGCCTCCACACTTGGGTGCTAAGTTGTTTGGGAGCATTTGCACATTTCTGAACCACTAACTACTCCAAATCACTAGGTTCACCTGAGAAGGAACCTAAACCCCACCATTATGGGCAATTTATCTGTTAACTGAAAATGAGACCACAGAAATAACTTTCCAGGAAAGAGAATTCTACAACACTACTGTAAGTACTATTATAGCTTGCAGAGGAGGACAAACAGAATTTGTAAAACATGCCGAAGGCTTCGTGGGCAATAAATAAAGTTTTACCCATAAGCCCTCTTCTCATCAGGAGGTTACAACAGCTCAGGAATTTGTATACTCCTTTGAATACTGAAATTTAGCCGTTGGTTATAATGGAGGCATTCAATTCTTTCGAGTCCAGTAGACTTCCACAGCTACAGCTATTCCAATGGATTATCCCACATAGTGTTTTAATCAAATCAGCCATCCACTCAGACATTTCTGGATAGATGCTGTGCTGGGAGGTTTATCACATAGGTAAGATAACAGCAGAAGGCGCTGCTGACCTTCCTCACTCACACTGAGCTCCACTGACCCCAATGGGATCTGCAGGATGCCAAATGCTTTTGGATATCCGGCCCTAATACGCACCTGTTAACCACAAGTATTTGTTTGTTTGTTTTTCCCAAAACAAATAGATTAGGAAATTCCTTTTCCTTCCCAGTGCCTCTGTGCAATACACCTTGATTACAAATTAATATTATTTGCCTGTAGCCACCACTGGTATCACACAAAAAACAAAAACGCTGCATGCAAGCCAGAGACTGAGATGAAGGGAACCATGTCTTGAAGAAGACTAGGTCACACTCAAAAATTATCATTGCGGGGCCTGAATAAGAAAAAATAAACTTACAAGAAGAAAAATTATTTAACTACAGAGTTTTCACTACACAATAGGAAAAAATTCCCACTCATCCCTTTATTTTGCATTGTCCACTCTATTTCCACACAGCATAGCACCATAGCAAGTAGAACAAGAAATGGGAGAGAGACAGTATGGGCAGTAATGGCCAGATCGTTGCTGCCAAGAAAACTTTCCTTACATTTGAAGTCCTGCTCTGCGGGCTCAACAGATATCCAATGCTACGTCTAATAGCTGGATGGAAACTGTCCGCAACTGAAGACTGTGGTGAGGGTAGCTGTCCGCATTAGCAGCAAAGGAAGAATTCAAGGGGAGAATTGGTCAATAGGAAAAACAAGTGAGTAAACTGGGAAGGAGAACCAGGAAAGGAAAAAGAAAAACAGGGACGGGCTAGTTGTGAGGCATGCTGTTGCAGCGTATTTAGCAAGCAGGGTACTACCATCAGAAACACTGAGGGCAGTGAAGCAAAATGCTCCAAAACAAAAAAGAAAAGAGGTACAAAACTAGACTTCAGCACAGGCAGGAAAGAAAGACCAAAAAGTGCTGCATTTAACTCACTGTAATTCATAGGACAGCAATAGAACAGCGATGTTCACAAAACAGTGATTTCTGCACTGGTTTGTGAAGCAAGTCTGAGGCTTGTGAAAAACTGACCAGTAACATTACCGGTACACCTATATTTCATTTAGTATAATGTTACAGGTTTCAGGAAAGGAAAGAGGCCAGACAGGACTCAGGCAGGAGGGAAGTATGAAACTATGTCCAAAACAGACCTTCTCAGCGTTTGGCACTTTTGCAAGAACTTTTGCAAAGGAGAGTTTAGGTCTTTAAGAAGTCTTTCACAGCAAAACCTGCTCAGGTAATGAGGAAGGAGTTTCCTACCCACTGTCTTCACTGGGGTGGTTACAGTATCCACAGCCACTACTGAAGCCTTGTTGCGTGAATTGTTGGGCTGACCTCCTTTTCTCTGCTTTCCTGTTGTTGACTCTGGCAAACCTTTGTGGACTGTTCATTTCGCTGATGTAAGCTCCAGGTGGATGAACTCTGAGCAAAGACATCTTACCAGGCAGGAAAAAAAAAGAAAAAAGGAACAAGAACAGAAGTTGGAAGCCACAGCAAATTAACATTCTGTGGTGTTGGACAAGACCAACTAGGAAATGAATGCAGCATTGTGCAAGCGTGCCCCAGTGGGTTCTTATATCACAATCATCATCACTGGTTTTGTTCCAGCCACAGAAGGTGCTTTTTGGAGATAGGTATTTCAAAGCAAGCAATCATTTTTAATTGAGTCAGGCTTATTTTATTGACTCTATACCTAGAATTTTCTTTGGACATGCACATTACTTGAAACAAGAAAAAATTGAAAAACGCTGCCTTTCTGATATGGTGGGTAATGCTGCATATATTCATAATGTATCCAATTTTTCTGTCGAGACACACTGACACAAGAGTAATCAAAATACACAACGATGTCCCTTAACCTCTTTGACACTGGTCCTCAGTTGTATCTCAATATGCTGTGAGCTAACAATGATGAATGCCAGAACCGTGAATGCTGAACAGGATAACTAACATTACTAGTGAAAAGCAAAACACATCTGAATATGAAATGGTATTCTCAAATTAAATAGCTCTGATTTTGATAGCTAGTAAACATATTTATAATCATTCAGATGCTAAAATATGTGCTTCTAGTCCTTGGATGAATAAACATGAAAGCTGTGCCTGTTGATAAGTACTTCTACATTCATTTCTTTAGTTGGAATACAAGTCATACTTTTAACTTTCTTTTCCTTTTTATTGAACATGAGATTCCTTCAGCAAATCTATGCCACTGTAGCTCCACTGACTATGAAAGGTGCGCAAAACGATTATATCCAATTCCACCAGTATTCTGATAAAAGCCTTTCACACAAACAGATAAACTCTCTTCAGTGCATTTGCTACTTCAGTTGAAAAAATAGACTGGTCAATTTCTTATTATTTTTTAAAATGAATATGCATTCTCACTTAAGCACCTTGTCTATGTACACATACCATGCTCCTGATGACATCCACAAAGAATAATACTGTTTTTGACCAGGATGTGGTTAGAAGTGTGGGAAGAGGAAAAAAAAAATCAAGAAAAAAATTCCAAGGAAGATGTCATTAATTGCAAAGTTTAGAACATCAACTATCAGTAGTTAAAGGGCAGAGCAGAAAAAAGGAAGAGGACATGCAGCACTGAAAATCTACAAGCAGTTGGCGGAAGAGATCACTTGGCATGACTCTGCTTTCCTCTGAGTTTAAGCAGGCGGAATTTTACCTCCTGGGAGTTTTGGAAATGGCAAAGCTGACAAAGGAGGCAAAATAAAGGGATCCAAACACATACTTGGACATAGTAACTTATGTAAGGAAGAGAGCATAAAACTACAACTCTGTGACAACTGCTCCAGGATCTCCTACAAAGGGGAGCAGAGGAAGGACAAGCTTCCCATGCAGACACTCACCTGCCCAGCAGAGCTGACAGACACTGCCTGGGGTGCTAGACCCTCACTCCCAGAACCTGGTGATGAGCACCTGACAGATGAGCTGGCAAGTACTTACCAGAGACATAAGAGGTAGAGAAGTGCTACTCTCGAAGTCAAGAGAGGAGCCCCTCAGTTGACTGGGGGGAAAAAGGAGAAATGCTGGAAGAGCTAAAAATCCAAAGGCAGTTCACAAAGCAGCCAAATGATGCTCTGGTCACCTGAACATCTTTCTTCTTCACCCTCATGAGAGCTTACATATTTTACTCTCCTCTCAGGTAAACACATAACTGGAATTATGGTACCTAAAGTCCTCCCTCAATACCTGTCCCTGTGTCTTTCTAAATCTTTGGAAGAAGTGCCTATGTTGCTGAATATTGTGCAGTAACTATGATACTATCCAGAGGTTTCTAAAAGCACAGTCTTGCAAACCAGGAGTCAAGCTGTTAAAAAATACATACAACTATCATGACATTAAAAAAATCACTGAAAATAGTAGCTTAGTCACTTCATAACTTTTTTCTTTGCCAGATGGCTTAGAACTTCTCATTTTTGCTTCTGTTTTCCCCATGACCACGAAGTCTAGAAATTAGTTTCAAGAAATTATTATAAAAAAAAAGAAGTGGCAGCACAGATTGCCACTTAAGCATCCTTGAGAAAATTACAATGTCATACTAACACGGTTGCAAGTAAATATTAGTCAACGTTCTGGTGCTTCCCATTCTCTCTCTTTCATACGTCTCACAACTTGGAGGATTTTCTGCCACACAGAGAAACAAATCCAAGAGCGATCTCCTCTCCCCTCCCCACTTGCCTGAAGTATTAAACCAACAGTTAATTCAGAATAAATTCAGGCTTGTGTCATTTCTCTTCAAAGTTCCCTCAAGACCCCAAACAGTGCTACTTTCAAGCACATTTCACTTGACTCCTCTCCACATGTCTGCAGTCAAAAGGTACATGAACAACCCAAAACCAGATGAGCACTTCACGAATTTAAACTGACTCTAGTATTCTGAAAACAGCCTCACATTCCCAGTCCTTGCAACACAACAGCAAACTCTGGAAAACTGATGCCAGGCTCATATTTGGCCCCAATGCCATTCAGACATGAGGCTTGATCAGAACCATAGTCTATGTAAAGACAAAGACGTTTAGAAACTTGTTCCTCTTCCTTCAAATGGCATGATTAATTTGAAGACAAATGCAAAAACTTCACAGCGTAAATTAAAATTCAAGAGAAGGAGGAAGACATGACACCCTGTATTTTAAAGCATAATGTTATGCAGGGACCGGACCACTTTTACCAACCAAGCAAGACATGACATGAAGTTTAATAAATATTCAGTAAAAAAAAAAAAGGAAGAAATATGAATTTGATGAAGTTTGCAGGCAATTAGAGCAATTTATTTCACTATTAACATGACAGACTAAATGGAAGACAGCTACGGGTGAAAATGCATTTTCATCGCCCAGCATTCGGGCTGCCACATAATTAAATAATGAAGCAGGGGCAGGGGCACCCAGCACCCACTGCTCTAGCCAGGCAACCATCCATCACCGCCCTGCCTCCTGCCAGCACGGCACTGAGACCGTGTTGGAGGGGATTGTCTGTGCGCCTGCCTGCGTATAGCACTGCAGGGGGATTTCTTTCCACTACGCAAAGAACATTTCCCACATGGCTACGTTATCCCCGCTTCTGCTGCACTGGGAGTGCCAGCTGCACTTATGGGGTGCCAGGTTTAATTTCCTGTTTGTTTTGTTAAAATAATAGTAATAATAATATTTAGACATTAAGCAAGTTCACATTATATCGGACTCCAAATGGAAAATAAAGAGCCATGCCATTCCTTTCCAATCACCCTGGAAACTCCCCAGGAAACCAAGACTCTCTTATATTAGAGCCTGTAGAAACAAGGGGAGGAAAAAAAAGAAAAAGGAAAAAAAAGGATAGTCAGTGACTAATACACTACACACAGCTCTTCTACCTGTCAGACGGTTTAGAACAAGAGGGACGTACCTATACAAGAACATGCAGGTTGATGACATTCTACACTGGAGAGTGTGCAATTCAATGTGTGAAGATGAATTTCACAATGGATACATGTTAGCCAAGGCCTACATTTTCCCTTACCCTCTAAATAGCAGCTCCTTCTCTGAACACATCCAGAGAGCTGGTCACAGCTGTTGAGCTGCTGGTCCTGGAAGGCTCTCCAGCAACAGAGTGCACAGTCAGTTGTGTTTGACAGACTGGGGACAGGTTCGAGGTTAAAAAATGCTCCCTTTCTGAAATAGCTGCTCTGTCTGGCAGCACATATGCTGATCGATGCACAAAATGCTAGCTCTAAGTAACTCCTTTGATTATCTTAAATACTGCCTTTTTTGCAAGAGGACATAGAAAAGAAAACCTTCATACACATCTGCTTGTCAGCTTACATCATACATATATATGTGTATATATGTGTGTATATATATACACACACACACACGTGTATATATATGTGTGTGTGTATATATATATATACATACATACGTGTATATATATATATATATATATATACATACATACACACACACAAGGTAAGTTTAGGTCTAATTTTTAAAGGAGATATAAAGGGTTTTTTTTTCCCCCCGGAAATCTGCACTGTGTCTAGGGCTGTGCAATAGGTACCTTCACAGGTGCTCCAGTTGGCCACCCAGAAATACACAAATACATTTCAAAATCTATTACTCAACTATCTGGCAACATATTACATGCAACTTGGTTATCTTTACTTACAACTTCAGAGCTGGTCTAACACACTAATAGCCATCACCATGGGAACAAGGAAACAAGCACCAGTGAGAGGGAAAATATTTTCTTAATCCTTGAAAATCTACAGAGATATGCCAACCTCACCTTGGTCACATTTCAGCAATCAACGTACCGCTGAAGCAACTGGGACTATGCAACACCAAAGTCAGTGGTATTCCATCTAAAATGAAGAACATTTTTGTGGATCAGAATTTCAGTTTGAACCCAGATACCAAGCTCTGCTCCAACGACAGCAAACATACTTTACGGATCAATTGCAGATTCAGTTTCAAAAGCAAAGAGAGCGTCTGGAAAGCTTTGATCTGACAGACTTTGAGAAAACAAGTGTTCTGCGGTGTCAATATTCTCATCTATTTTACCATACAATTATAGATCTTCAGAAAAGGAACTGAAAAAAGAAAGGAAGCTATCCCAATTAAATCTAATCAAATTAGCTTAACCTCAGCTATGTATGCAACAAATACACCTACAGAGCAAATACTACAGCCAAATCAACACAGAATTAGTTCATCCTTACAGCAGATGTTGTTTTATCATTGATTTACACAACCTGACACAGTTGACTTAATGTGTATATTGGTATATACAGTGACAAAGGACATAGGCATGATCAAAAAACACATCTACATGGTAACAGCAAAGAGCTAGCACAGTGATTTGCTAACAGAGCAGGCAACAGCCTAGCCCTATTGCAGAC
The DNA here is from genome assembly GCF_002078875.1 of Numida meleagris. Lineage (NCBI taxonomy): Eukaryota > Metazoa > Chordata > Aves > Galliformes > Numididae > Numida > Numida meleagris. Next base: position 37,774,472 of record NC_034413.1, on the reverse strand, counting down.
AAGGACAGCTTGTGATAATCTTCAGTGTGGTCAGAATTGCAGGATGGCACGTTCTGCAGAGGCCATTAAAGATCAAGAAAAGGATCTGATGCACAAACTAACTCATGAAAGACCCATGACACTGACTTTCGATATGAAGCTGTATTCTAGTTTGAAAAGCATGTATGGCACTGATATACTAGTAAACTAAAAAAACAAGCAAGACAGGCAGCCATCTTCTACATCAAGAGAAATACCTTGATCCCAACTTGCAGCTTGGCTGCCTGCTAGCCGCTGTGCTGTTCCCTTGTCAGGATATCAGAAGGCTGCCTCAGTAACAAGGAGCTCATTGCTATTAATTTTTCATAGGGACTACATATCACCACAGCATTGTGAGGAGTTATTGATAAGGAAAAATGAGAAACCTAAAAGAATGCACAGAATCTTTAATCACTGCTATTTCCCCTCTGGTCCCCAGCTGAAAACAGAGATCAGCTCATTAAAACAAAAGGCAACGTTGCATGAGTATCACTGCAGGGGGTTCCCTGGTGCTGCTTGGCAAACTCTGCAATTGTGAGAAGGCAGCGCTATGGACAGCGCATACACAGCGCCAAGCACAGCACAGCGAGCTGCTGTGAGGGGGAGGATAACAAAATGCTCTGTCTGTGGTAAGAGAAAAACAGGCACCTGTTCTCCGCAGCCTAAACAAACACATCTTGTTACCAAATACTTTAAAAGACTGGAATGGAGCAGCGCTGCAAAGCGACCCACGCCAGCCCTTTTCATATCAACTGTGTATAAGCACAACTCATTAGAAATCTCAGAAGACACCCCACACGCATACACTATTAAGGGAACGCATTAATAATGACACTATTTTAATGCTTTTTCAATTTGCATTTATCCAAATGCCATCAAGTTAAGCAGTGTTAATTACACGGTTTTGCCTGGGACAGCACATTTACAGCAGCATCTGCTGAGCCCCTGACATGTGAGACCTGTCACGCTCAGATTTTTTCTGACAACCATCTCGGTAACACACTGGCAATGCTTCATTAGAGCTTCTCCCAAGTTCTGAGACATGCTGCTTCCTGCTTCGCATGTTCTTTTTACATTCCTGCCATGGCTTTTTTGAGCTACAGGAAAATTTGCATGGAGAAAAGAGATCATTCCTGCAAAGGCATTACTTCTACTCTTATTATGCTTCAACTTAAGTCAGATCTTTGTCTTTGATTCTACTCTCAGGTACTCAGCACCTGACCACAGCATAGCATACTCATAGAACTTACTGTGAGGCACCAAGTGCAATTAAAAAAAAAAAAACAGTTTCAGGAGGGTTTTGGCTGAGAAGGAAGCAAGCAGTAGGACTGATGGCAGGCAAATATTAACAGCATCACACTTTCCCAAACAACAGACATCCTCCAGAATGGATTCAAAGAATTTCTTTCCCCAGGTGATTTTTTTACTGGGCTCCCGTTTTAGCTGTTTTAAACACAGTTCCCCTCAGGTCGCTTCGGCCCAGGGACCATCCACCATGGCCCTGTTTTTCTCAGAAAGGCCTCAAGAACACCCCAGGCCCTGCAGGTCCCTTCAGTGGATGCCAATGCCTGATGCCAGCAACACTCCCCAAGGAGTAGAAGGGCAGCAGGCCCCACTTGGTGCCCTGAGGAGCAGCCTGTCCCTGAGGCGGTACGGAAGCCAGCTGCCATTTCCTCCCCAGGAGCCCTGCTTTCCTGAGTGGCCCTCACAGGGGAAAGAAAAAAAAAGAAGAAAAAGGTCTGGGCATTTACCTGAAGGAGAACGGAAAACTTCACACTCTCAAAGCCCATAAAAGGTCCTGGTCTGCCTTGATTGTATATAAATACTCAGTGGTTACCACTCGGAGCTTGCTGTGGGGGCCTGGAGGGACTGCACAATTTCCCACCAAAAACACAAGCATCACGCACAAGCCAGGCACAGCTGGCAGATTCAGCTCCTTTTTGTGGTGAAAACACACAGTGAGGAGAACTGGGTGCTGCCCTGAAGTGGGGACTTCCTCCTCCCTCCTCATGGACCCTCATGGAGAGGAGCAACCTCAGGGCAGACACAATGATACCACTCTGGAAGGAGGGAGAAGCTGCAGGAAGCAATGGGGCCTGCTCGGGGCTGGAAAACATAAAAGCCCCAGCTGGAAAAAAAACTCCAGAGATCACCCAGCCCAACTCACCTGCTAACACTAGAGTAGGTTGCACAGGAAAGCATCCAGGCAGGTTTTGAATATCTCTGGCGAACAGCCTCTCCAGGCAGCTCATTCCAGGGCTCAGGCACTCTCACAGTAAAGAATTTTGTCCTCTTGTTCTTATGGAATATCCTCTATTCCACTTTGTGCCCATTGCCCCTTGTCCTGTTGCTGGGTACCACTGAAAAGAGCCTGGCCCCATCCACTTGACAACTGCCCTTTAGACAGTTATAAGCATCAATAAGATCCCCTCTCATCCTTCTGTTCTCCAGGCTGAACAGCCCCAGGGCTCTCACCCTTTCCTCATAAAAGAGATGCTCCAGGCTCCTAATCAACTTCATGGCCCTCTGCTGGACTCTCTCCACAAGTTCCCTCCCTTTCTTGAACTGAGGAGCCCAGAACTCGACACAGTACTCCAGATGTGGCCCCACCAGAGCAGAGCAAAGGGGACGGAGAACCACACTCTCCTCTCATGTTTTTTTTAAATGCAACCCACAACACCATTGGCCTTCTTGGCAACAAGGGCATACTGTTGGGTCATGGTCAACCTGTTTTCTAACAGGACATATAGGTCCTTCTCTGCACAGCTCCTTTCCAGCAGGTCATCCCCTAACCTGTAGATTCATTCAGGGTGGTATTCACCCAAGAGCTGTGAAGAAATTCCAAGAAAAACACAAAAGAATAAGCTAAGATGTGCAATCTTGGCACCAGCAGCTGCTGGGCCACAAGATGGCAGATGAACAGAGAGGAGTCCATCTAGCAAAATGGTCCCACAGGGCAGCCTGGGAGTTGAAGATCTCCAAGTCAAATTTATAGTCCTGCTAAGATGGTCAAGTTTGTTATAAGTAATAAAAGTTCTAGCGACATTAATAGAATCTTAAAGGGAAACAATGTGTCTTCTAGAAGGGGAAATCCTGCCTTGATAACCTGGACTCATATGAGCAATCAGTTGGCGTACAGATAAGAAGAATTCTCCAAAGGCCTTTGACAAAGTTTCACATGGAAAAAAAACCAATTTAACATTATTTTTTGTAATTTTATTTTTAATAGCTTTATTTTACCTATAATTTTTAATATTCTGCTGTTAAATTAAGCTACCATTGGCATGAAGGAACTGTTCTTTTTTGGACCAAAAGCTGTTTAAGTAGTAAAAAGTTTTGATGTGAAGAAAATCTAGCATTGGTGTTTCCAGGGATACATGTTTGCAAGGACTTCATTCAACACCTTCATCAGAGATCTGGAGAAGGGAGTAAATCATGAAATCTCAAGCTCTGGAGATGTAACTAAACCATTCTGGGTAGTCAAATGCTGAAGAAATGCTGAAGAACTCCAGCAGAAACCTGAACCTGGGAAGAAGAAAGCAGCTGAGTCAGATCTTGGAGTCAACAGTGACAGTTATCTGAAATTATCAGCTCATTGTGCAGTGGCCTCCAAAAAAAAGTCAACAAAATGCTGTGAATCATCCGGAGGGTTCCTGTGAAAGGGACAGCTGTTGTTTTGCCACTTCACAAGCCCTCCGCATGCCCCCATCCTGCACACAGTCTTGGTCTCAGGAAGGTTGCAGCAGTTAGCCAAGGGCAAATGATGTGGTAAAGGTGATGGAGCCGCTGTCTCGCATAAGGAGATGCTACCCAGCTGAGGGAGGAGAAAGCTGAAGCAAGAACGCAATTTTAAGGTTTGCAAAAATCATTAATGCAGTAGATAAAGCTTAAGGAATTGCACTTTGCCAGGTGCTACAGAATGAGAAGCAAGGAGAATTGGTAAAAAAAAAAAAAAAAAAACCTAAGAGGAGATTGATTTTCTAAGAGATAAAAGAAAAATTCTTTGCACAGGACATGGTGAATACCTGAGACTTGCTGCCTCATGAGGCTAATGAACCAGGCAGTGCCAGGGATCTCAAAAAAGGTTGAACAAATTCATGGATAACAGATCCACAGACTTGACATCCCTAGGGCAACTGCAGGTGGAGAGGCCAGGCTGCCTCCTTTCCCTAACCACCTGCATGGCTGCACCACCAGCCTGACCGAATGGGAACAGAATTGCAGAGTACCACAGAGAAGGACCCCATAACGTCCTTCAAAATACTCAAAAAATAAGAAGACCACTTGAAAGATTTCTCTGCTAACCACATATTTTCAGTGTTGACTTGTAAACAGAACGTTAGTGTGTTGGGCACTTTAGGGTCACTGAGGTAAAGAGAGAGAAAAAAACATTTTAAAAGGCAGAAAAACAAAAGGAGAGAAAGAAAGAACAATGCTTAAATCATTACATTGTTTCAAATGTTCAGCTGAAATCTCCGGCCAGGTCTTCAGTGCCCCAAGTGCTTTCCCCATCCTCGACATGTCAGTATAAATTATCATCAACATTAATTCTTTTGTTTCTTCCCTTTCCTAACAGATGTAGTAATCATGCTTTTGGACACTGGCAATATTTCTAATGGTATAATAGGGGCAGAGATAGAATTAATTAATGATCCAAGTTAGATAGGAAATTTGAGTTAATTTCTTGCAGGTTTTTGAGGGGTTACTTATGGCTGGAGGTGCTCTAGCTTTGTAACAGGATCCAGCCATGCATGCCAATGAGAACACAGGCATTTCAGGCAGAGAATAGGCCGGATATTGAAGGACCCACTGCCACAAAAGTACTTTCTTAGTGGCAACAGGCCTCAGATAGTAGCTGGAGTCAATGCAAAGTAGAACTGCCAGAAATTAAATTTCCCTGCTGGGAGCACGGTAGAGTGATTCCATTTCAGTGTTTCTTCATCTTCCCCCCACACTCTGTTTTTCCTTGTCTATTCACCTATCTGATCACTCCCTGCATAAGAACAGACAGATGCTTCCCATGAAAGAACAACATGAACAAATCACGCATGCACAAAGATACAGAATATTTCAAGGACAACAAAAATGATCAAGGCCACCCCACTCTTTAGGCAACTGCGTAAGCGAACTGCTAATGGGAAGATACAAACTCTGGAGCTGATGCAGATCAGACGCCCTGGGCCTGTGAGGAATGAGTATATAGCATAAATTACACACTTTGCCAGGGGGGAGACAGTCACATAACACCTAACTAATCTACACAAGCACACTGCCAGATTTTACAGGCGGCCACTTGCTGGAGGTATTGTAAGCTGTCACAAAGAGGCTGACACTAAAGGAAAGCAAATATGAATAAGGCTTGGTCTCGTTCAGGATCACAACTCCTGTTCTGCTCTAATAGTTTTAAAACTTGTTAAATTAATCCACCATAAGCCACATGTATATAAGGTTAGGTGTCTAGCAAAAATGAGACTATTCAGCTAGCACTTCAGTTTGCAATGAAGTTGGTCAAGAGCTAATGATTTTCAAGTGAGATCAATATGCATGTAATTTTCAAGATAAATAACAAAATTTAAATTTTCAGTGTCTAATTATTTTGAGTGGCTTCAGTCTGGGGGATGAAACTTGCCCAAGAGAGGTCCACTTTCCAGAAAAGGGTCATATCTCATCTCTGAACCTACAGTTTCTTTCTAGAATCTGAATTCACTACTAACGTTCATACTTTAGAATTACTCCTACTACATTTCTGCATATGTTACCTGAAACACAAAATCTCCAGAAGAGAAAGCCACAGACACACACACACACACACACAACAGTGCAAATACATAACCCAACACTCATTATAAAGCTTGTCTGGTGTAACAAGAAAAGGCTTGGTTTAATCCACCAATCCATCATCACTGGAGCTACAGTTACTCATCAGTCAAAAACATTTACATAGATACTGGGTCAGCACAGGACCAAACCAAATGCTGTTTCCCCACAAGACCAACACAAAGAAGTCCTATCTGCAGGATATGATACTCGAAAGAGAAAGCAGTCCCAAAGCTCCTCCAACCTGCAGGGATCCTCTGGCTAAGCCAATCTCAGCCCTGAGACTTGGAGCCCAACTGAACTTGGGTCTCTATTTACACCAGCACTGGGAACTAGCATTTAATGCTGCTAATGTCGTGCCAGTCAGGTACACTAGTTAGCAACAAGCGGAATCTGCTCCAAGCATGCACAAACTGACAGGTCTCCACTTCTACAAGAGACGCGAGGCCCCCCTGAGGCCTCTATGTATATTTTATGATCCAGCTTCTCTAGTTCAAGTCTTGAATTCCTATTTTTACTGTCATGACAATTTTTTAAATAAGCAAAAGCAGTTGACAAACGTTGCACTCACAGCCTTGCTCAGCAAACTACTGCACTTAATAACTTCCACAGCATGTCAGCTTCTGAGGAAAACACAGGTGAGACCCACCCTTCTGACTCAGACATCAGCATCACCTCTCTCAATGGAAATCAGCTGGCCAGCCTTCTGCTCTGACAAACCTCAAAGACTTCCCAACACTGCCTTTCAACAGACCCACTGATTGCAGACTCGCAGCAAGCAAATACGTGCTCCAATTCCCACTTCACGATCTTTCCTTTATCATTAGATTTCTCCTGCTCGGTGTACACAAGCTGCATGGCAATTCTCACTCACATCAAAATACGCTTTCGGGCAAATTTACCTTGGAGTCCCCAGTGATTGTGAGAGCAAGTTCCCAATCACTCTCTCTCAGAATTGCACCCACACTGCCCCTGGCATTTGGATAAAAGTGGTTTGTCAATAAAGCTCTGAAAGAAATTGCCTGCTTGGGGTGCGCAGTGTCAGCTGACGGACAGGAACCAAGCAGCTAGCTTCTCCTTCAAAAACAGGATAATTTTTAAGTGCCAGGAGAAGAATGCAGGCCCATTTGGTTTCTAAAAAAATTAAAACTAAAAACTTCATTTTTCATTCAGCATTTGAGCTTAGCCCTGCTCTGAAGAAAAGCAAGAGATTTTTCTTTTCGGTGTGAAAGCAGATGTTGATGTTTAACAGGTTATATAGCTGCAGGCATTATTATTTTTCAAGCTACTAGCAGCTTCAATGTGCCTTTCCTTCAACTGTGGCATTCCAGAAATGCCGAGCTTTAACCTCACAGACCAAGACAACAGACCTGTGCTTTTGCATTAACTCTGAGTTACAACTGCTGCTGAGCTACAGTCAAGGAGCGTTAAAGACTGAGGTTACCATGTCAGCTGGCCATAAGCCTAATCAGTGACAGCTTATTGTCTCTGTATAAAATGAGAACTACCTCATATCCCTTGTAAGGAGCATGGCCTGCAATTTTTGCTTTTTTTTTTTTTTAAACTCTTCATTTCATTTATCCTATGTGTACACATGTATATGCAAGAGTCATCTTTTATTGCCAGTACTGGGACAGCACAGCTAATAATCTTGTTGATAGAAGTTCTCACCGATGTTAGCTATTTGCCACAGTGAGAAGGCAACTCTGACAAGACAACTCGTCTTCTTCTTTGAAGGAGTCAAATGCTGAGGGAAATGATATATATCTTCAAAATGGAAATATATATATGGAATATGAAACTACATATAATGCAAGACATGACTCAAAGTGTCAGGACTCAAAAAAACAGCTTGTAAATCACGTGGCACAGTAGCATGCTAGAACTTTATGCAAAACAAATCTGAAGTTATATCAGTTTAAAAAACAAACCCAGCTGCCTCAGGTAACTGATCAGGGTTATGTTTGTGTGCTGCACTTCAGGCAGGACCAAGAAGAACACAGTTCTCGCAATTTCTCTAAGTCCCACAAGATTTATCCTGCTAAATAAAAACCATTTAGCCAAGGCAAAACAAGAGAATTCTTAAGAGCAATGAACATCTTTTTCCAGCCTCCACCTCACACCATCCTTCAGTTTTACAGCTGTATTTCTTTCCATCACACTTGTAGTGCTTACTGTTAGAATACAGAAAGCAAAGAGCCAGCTGAATCAAGCTCCACCTGTCATTAGGAAAGGAAACAACATTCCCTGTCACACAAGAACTAAGGGAAGCTATGTTCTGATGGCTGTTCCTCACCCCAGCAGACACCAAAGGCAGCAGAGGGCTGGACGAATGGTGACTCATTTCATTTTCAATCATTGATCTGAGGTCAGAAGAGCAGCTACACCTGGGCTCGTCGGCATTCAGATGTGGGAGCCCTTAGCAGAGGAGGCACTCAGTGATTTGACAACACTCATCTCTTTCTTCCCTAAAGAATATGAAAAGATGGACTAAGTCAAACCCTGTGCCAAGTCCTATAATGCACTTCTGATGACAAACACTGGGAATCAATGCTTCTCCAACACCTTGCCATTTCCTTGGGCTTGCCAGCGGAGTGGAAAGCAGATATTCAATACTTGACTCAGATTACTTCTGAATACTAAAATATATTAACAAGTATATCCTGCTGATGCAGCGTACATGTCTACTGTCTAGCATTTGCCGCAAGAAAGCGTCAGTGTTAAAAACAAACCAACCCACACCAAACTCACTTAGTTCAAGTGTACTCTGCAGAGATCCAGCACATCCCTGTATGCCACCAAGAAATTCTTGGCTTGCCCAATTCATCCAGTTAGTCTCATGTAACTTTTTTTTGTTGTTCTGTTTTTCTGCCGTGTCCCTTCCTTCCTCACATACTCTATCTAGATGCAGGAACAATCCAGAGGGTATTCTTTCCTTTTAAAGAACATAGCTGCCTGCCCTAAGGACACAGTTCACTTACTCTCTGGGATTAAGTTCATCAGAGATGGGACAGAAGAAATATGAAGCCTTCCTAATCTATCATGACCTCTGAGTTAAACGCAGCATGTACAAACCTTTTGCTCTTCATTAATTTGGGAGAGTCACAGGAGTCTATCACATAAAATGAACACCAATTTCTCCAAATAAGATACCCACTTCAGCATACGAGGGGCTACATTCACAGAACCGCTCCGCATGTGGTATTTGCGACCATTATTACCAACCTTAAAATACCTACCCACCAGCTTTAGTCAAAATCCACAGGTACAGACAGCTGAATGTCAGCACAGGTGTGCACATTACTGCAATCCACAAACAGAATTATAGCCATCCCAAAGGTCAATTCTCATAACGCAACAATCAAGGAGCTGGCAAGGGAAAGAAAGCTGCAGGGTGCTTCCTGGGGGGGGTGAGGGGATTCAATGCTGGGTAGGGGCTGCAGTGTGGAGGAGAGCAGCCAAGCAGCCCAGATGTCTGCTGCTCAAGGAGAAAGGCAACCGCAGGGAAGGAGCAGAGCTACCTGCATCATATGTCTTGCACTGTCAGAAGGGAAGTCCCTGGGATTTTCAGCGTGCTGCCCCTCTACAAGCAAGGCCAGCAAGGGGGAGGGAGCACAGGGAAGCAGGAGGGACCTCAAGATCACCATCACCTTCAAAGCCTTTAGCAGGGAAAGTGACACTTGTTCGACAAAATAAGCATTCCACTAAAAAAAAAAAACACCACCACCACACTGTAAAAATTGCTAATGGATCATCTACACTAGCACAGAGGAAACAACAACATTGCTGGCAGGGAGAATGAGGGAATGCCCACTGACAGAAAGAGCAGCTTGGCTTCTGTTGCTTACCCTCTGCTTTACACAAAAGACTTCTTTCGCTATTAGTTAAATATTTATGATTCCACATCTACACGCATACCTGCACAGACACAGGGAGTCTGTTCTACCATCCAGTGAAGTAAGGCAGGAAATAAACATGCCAGGGATGCGTGGTTTTTTTTTTGTATACGTAATAAAAGTGATTTTGCCAAGGACATTTATGGCTGGTGGAAGGAAGGCAACACAGAAACTGAAAGCAACTCTGCTGATAGAAGCAGAGAAGTGTCTCAGTATTCAGCCGCTTGCCATTACATCACATCAAGCCAACCCATCCAGAGGAAAGGTAATAGCAAGGTTGCATCTAGGTACCTACTACACATTTTCCTTCTATTTTTACATCTCAGTCAGATTTTGTTGCCCTTTTCTTTCAGCATTTGGTCCCACTGCATCTCATATACAACCTAAATACGATGATCAGGTGACAGTACTAGCTATATAAACATGTATTTGCCATTGCATACAGCTGAATCACTGCTTTGTACTTAAGTAAAAGTGGGATCTCCTATTTCAGCTTTTCTTGGGGGAAATCTACCCCTTTCATACACAGTCTGACAAGCCCCTTGCTTTCTTGCTGAACAAAATCTCACATCATCAGCAAACAAAAACGACCAGCTTCCACATTGCTACAGAGCTCAAGATGAATGCACACCACCCTATGAAAGCACCATAGGGGGCAAAAGCAAACATGAAGAAATCTGAAGAAAGCTGTTCTGATATGGGCAAAGCACCATTACTCCTTACGCACAGACTCCAGGTGGGGACCCAAATCCTACCTTCCCCATCTTGGGAGTTACAGATAACATTTTCCATACATGGATTGCAATAAGTCTTCATATCTCCGGTTAGCCTGAGGAGTTCAGACTTGCTTTTCCAATACCCTAGGTGCCAGGCTATTGATCATATTAAAAGAATGATCAAGAACACCCTTCTCCACTGCTGTTCGAAATTTGTATTATAGGAAAGAGACTCATTTCTTAATAAACTCTTCTTGAACTGGCCAAGATAGTTTCAGCTACTCAGTATTTTTTGGGGTGTGGAGGGGTACTGGGAGACGGGAGCAGATGCTGGCAGATGACAGAAGTCCTGAACAAGAATTTGCAAATCCAGTTTTCTTTGGAAATTCTGACATTCAACATATCACTTAACTGACTGTTGGTAAGAAAGAGTTTGCTGTGAAATATTCCAGCAACTGGATTACTGTGCAAAACTCCTACAGCAACTAGTAACTAACAAAATGCTCACACTACTGTGCCACATAACTATGGACATATTCCAAATATTTATGGAGACATATGTCTACGGATTGTGCCAGCTTTTATAGAGAGGAGGGTGTGCAGCAAGCCTGAAGCCATCCTTCATTCATAACTAACTTTGCAGCCTTACAGTACTTCAGTCCCACTGCTGACCATACTGCCATTGTCTTTTCTCTGATGTTGTTTCAAAATCATTTGATTTGTGCTGCATCCCTGGGTATCATTAAGTCCATTAAGCTACAAAACATACACAAAAGGAAAATGGGCCCAGAAAGCATTTGGGATCACATGAGATGCAAATTCACATAATCTGGTCAGCTTCAATGGGAGTTGGACACTCAGCTCTTATGAAAAAGCACAATTATGCCACTTGACCTTATTATAAAAAGAGAAATATTGTATCTAGAAACATAAGACAAGTATCAACTCCGCTCCCTATCAGGGATCCCTTCTAATTACCTCACTTCACACTCTCCATTACTAAAGCGTCACATTCACCAAAGACTCCAATAGGTGAAATGACTGAGGAGCAACAACTGAAATAACGGGGAGAGCAATTCCAACAATGTAAAATACAGCAAGAGCACTGTTCACCAACTGCAGGCATGGAGCTCAGCAACACTGATTAATAAGGTAATACTTGTGATTTGAAGAACATTTTCTTGCACAAGTCATCTGCTACTTCATTGGCATACACATGGATATTCCCTGTAGAATCATAGATTCACTAAGGTTGGAAAAGACCTCCAAGATCATCCAATCCAACCATCCACCTACTAAATCATGTCCTTTAGTACAACATCTAAACATTTCTTGAACACCTCCAGGGACTCAACCACCACCCTAGGCAGCCTGTTCCAGTGCTTGGCCACTCCTTTGGAAAAGAAAATTTTCCTAAAATCCATCCTGAACCTCCCCTGGCGCAACTTGAGGCCATTCCCTCCTGTCCTATCACTAGTTATGCAGGAGAAGATGTCAACCGCCACCTTGCCACAACCTTCCTTCAAGAAGTTGTAGAGAGCTATAAAGTCTCCATGTAGGCAACCTCCTTAGGAAGAAATAAAGGAGATTATATATATATTTATATTTGATGCCATCATAAACTCTTGAACTCAGCTACCTAGTTAAGCCAGACTCTTACTCTAAGCCAGGCAGTGTTATTACTATGGCTTCACCACTCAGCATGATGGATCAAAATTTATACCCACTGTCACCAAAGACAGCTAACAGCAACCTGGAGAGGTGGGAACTCAGCTCTGCCACCAGCCTGTTGGCGTGCTCAGGGGAAGTTCTCACCTCTCTGACTTGCTGAGCTGCAAACTCTGCAAAGCCTTCTGGTATCTGCCCTATACCTAGCTGAAGAAGGCCTCAGCTTCATTTGGAGACAACTTTTACTGTAAACCACATAAATAGGTATTACACATATATATAAATACTGCAGGCAGAACTTGTCCTTTTTCCTCTCAGCTCACTTGCATTTACCACACAAAACTGTCATGAGAAGAAACATAGGTTGGTAAATGGTTAAACAACCATCTTTAAACACTCAAAAAATGCTGAGGAGATCTCAGCATGTTAAAATTCAGATGTGTACATGTGAACACACACATGCAGACTACAGAGCTCATATCATATTCATAGCATACAGCGTAACCATTGGGGAAGGCTTTATTAGATGAAAATAAGCCCGTTGTAAGAGATTTCCTTGCAATTATTCTGCTGCCATTATCCTGGCCAGGCATTCATGCAGCTTTTCAAATTAATATGCTTAGTTTTCTGAGCAGGAGATCAGAATAGGGGAATTCTATGGGGAACTCAATTACCAAAGAAAATGATTGCTTGAGCATTCAAGAAATTGGAACTACATCTAATTGTGAATAGTAGATTATTATCTGGATTATGGAAGACTCTTTGAAATGAACCCAGACATATAACCACGTACATCTCAAGGACGGTACCTGCTAAGATTTCTGGGACTCCTATCAGACATGGAGGGGTTCGCTCTCAGACAGAAAACTGAAGCTATCAGTGTGGTTTTGTTGGCTTTGAGGCAGGAATGCAAAAAGCCAATATATCCCCACTGAGAAGTTAAAAAGCAGAGGAAAAACAACAGCACAACCACCAACAGAGTTTGCTTGGGACTTGTTCCTTCCCCATTTTGTAATCTTTTGGTGTGGATGACTGTTAGTGTGCTTCTGTTGCTGTATGGTTGGTGTTCTTGCTGCTAGAAGGTTACAGGTTGCTGCATTCAGGTGGTGGCTGTGCACCACAAGCAGCACAGCTGTACCACCTCAAGCTGTCCTCCTGCCTTCAAGCCATGGTGGAAAAATAGGGCAAGAAGAAAAGGGCCTACACCCAAGAAGCTTGGGATTGCTCAGAAAGCAAAACAAGACACTCTGCAGGGAAGAGAGAACTGAGGACTTTGTTCAGTTTCTCTCTGAAGATAAGCAAGGAGCACAAGAGAGAAAAGGATGATAGTATTGAGAAAGCATTTGAGAATTAGAGGAGACATGAAAGGATACAGAGTCTATAGGATGCATACTGAGTAAATACCTAGTAGAAACAATGCATGAAGCATACCTCGCAGATTAGCATCAAAGAAATATGAAGACTAGCGAAACAGCTAGGAACTATCCTGGAGCTCAGACAGACCTGCACATACCTATGCGCAGACCTGAAACAAGAAAAGTACCTCTGGCATTAAGAATCAGGCTGTCAGGGAAGCTGGGGACCCCACTTCCAGAGGGGAGGCCCAGAAACTGAACTTAGTCGGCCTCAGAGAATAAATGTTAAGGGGGCATTTAGTTATTTACTCCATAGACATTGCAGAAGAAAATATGCATTTCCACAAAGCAAGAAGGAAAAAATAGAAAATAAAAAAAGTGTTCAAAACAATACCATCCCAAACAAGAGAAAGGACATCAGAGTAACATCCAAGCTGGCAAGTTTTCCTGACAATCCCAGGAACCCCCAGACTTTCCTCACAGACAAAGAGGTAAAACTAGAAATGGCAAGCCACTGCTGTAAGGCACAATTAATGCACTGAAGGGATTACACGACTCAACAGTTTGCAAAAACCGAAGACCAAACCGGACAGCCCTATGGTCCACATCAGGCAACAGCTCAGGTTTTTCCACATGTAAAAACATTTTTAACACCATAGCCTCAGTTTTGTTCACATTAAAAAAAAAGAGCTCTCTACCTTATAATTTTGCCCAACATCTCAATAACGTGGAAACCCTCCATTTACTAATCAAAACCTAGCTGATGTACTTAAAAATACCTTCAGAATGATATTTCTATACCACACTTTCAAGTATACAGCTGAGTACCTTCTTTTTCCAAAGCTCCAAGCATGAATGCATTTCAATACAAAATCACCCCTTCCAAAGGCGCTTTCCAGACTTGGCTATGTAGGACCATGAAAATTCATCAGTAACTCACTCCACCAGCCTTTAAAATCCATCAGAGAGCGCTCCATTCTTTTTACACCCCTATAAAATGTGAGTTGTGACCCACCACATTTTGTCTGCGCTCTGTCTCCAGGTAGTTCGACCAAGCCATTTCAGCTGTATGGCTTTCTGACAAAGAACTCGCGTTACTCATACATTCTGAAGGTTACTGCATCACTGTCTGCCATTTCCAACTGCAGAAAAAAATGACTTGAGCCTTGAGACTTCAAGCTAGTTGCCAACAAGAGATCTCAGAAAGCATACTGCAGGGGCTAGTTTGGAAGGAGAGCAAAGCCTGCTCATGAAGCTATTCACCAGCAAGTGTCTACTTTGAGGCAAATTCTTTGATTCCGTGAGCTTTGTTTTACATTTAATTGTTGATAGATATCAAAGCTGGAGAGATCAGATGCAGGATTTCCTAGTTTTGCTTTTATTTTTAACACTATCTCCAGTTCCACCACATATCAATCTATACTTCAGATGCCAGCTGTAACCATTCCATGAAATGTAAGCAGCCTATGAGGACAGTCCATGGAGCAAATTCATCCCAAATGCCCACAGAGCTCTTGGCTCCAAAGCTACTGGACCTACCTCCAGTACAAACCAGTCTGTTTCCCCTTTTGCTCTTCTCTGCTTTCCAAAAGAACAATCCTCCTTTTCTTCCAAGTGCTATGCAAGTCTTTCCATGCTTTTCATAGAATCATAGAATCTTTGAGTTGGAAGGGACCCTTAGAGGTCATCTAGTCCAACTCCCCTGCAATGAACAGGGACACCTACAGCTCTATCAGGTGCTCAGAGCCCTGTCCAGCCTGACCTTCACTGTCTCCAAGGATGGGGCATCCACCACTTCTCTGCACAACCTGTGCCAGTGCTTCAACACTCTTATTGTACAAAAACACCTTCCTTCTATCCAATAGGACATGTCCATGCAGATACTGAATCTGGAATAACAGAGCATTATTCAGACCCTGCTAGCAGCATACTGAAGAGGTACTATTAAATATTCATTACAGAGCGGGTTTCATACACACGTGACTCCCATAACCAATATGCTACCATTTCCTACACTAGCCTTGTATCTCTTCATGAAAACACCACAATTTCCTCAGCTCAGCTCCACATTCACATCAAACGTGTACTGGCGCTAGCAAGCTCTTCAGCTAACAATAATGCCATGAATTATACTAACGAAGTGGAGACTGGCTGTAGAATATTATTATCATAGCAAAAATATAAAGAGAATTAAAGGCCAAGGATGGGACAACCACTACACAGTCAGGAGTTTGGCATCTTTCTCAGGTCTACAGGTAGCTTAAAACAGAGTGCTAACACAGGCACATCACTCTACTGATGTATTTTAAGTAATGCCACAAACTATTTCAGTTCTGATTACTTTAGTGGAAAACATCCAGTTCAAGCAGTTGTCCCAGTAGTGAGGGATGGAGGAATTGTAAGCATGGCCGCAGCATCAAGGGGCACAGGATCAGTTCCCAGCTCCCCCAGTGCTGCCTTCACCACTTCACCTATGCCTCATTCCTCTGCCTGTAACAGCACCAGACACATTAGCTCACATTTTTATTACTGGAAGATAATAAGATGCCACTGGAATTACTTTTTCTTTCTGCTCAAGAGCCACAGCTTCCCATTTTTCCGGTATCGTGACCAAGGACTTCTACCAGATGTATGGACACTGCAAAAATCTGAAATTGCAGAGAAAAAAAATGCAGACTTCAGGATCAAACAGGATGGAATTAGGTAATTATTCAGATTGTTTTACTGAACCAAAACTTCTGTTTCTGGACTGAATGATGCTTCTGCATCAGTTGCCCCAATCTCTTATAGGATATTTTGCAGAAGGAATGGAGGAATGTTTAAGCTTGATAACTACAAATGGCCATGTCCACTACACAGCCGTGTAAAAGGCAAAAATCAATATTGTTTTTAAATGGGCATCCCCATTGGGCTTATCCATTTTTCTTGAAGGTGCTGAGCTGCTCTCGGCAGATCATCCCTTCGCACAGCTTTTTTCCAAGGAAATCAAGACATCGAAAAGAGAATGAAGAGAGGCAGAAAGTCATTCAGTCAATAGACAACCAGCTGCAAGACCTACCAGAAATCCCCACTGGAGCACATCACATCTCAAATCCAACATGGTTCTTTCTACTCTACATTTGATTTTTAATAATTGTAAATGTGCCATTGTGTGGCAAGAGCTTTATGGTAACACAAAGGGACTCAAAAGCAATAAAGCACCAGCTGCTTCTCTGTAGCTCAGTTTTTCAGTTTAAGAAGAAACTTTTTTTTTTTTAATATATAACTTATAAGCTCTGTGTATTAAATCTCTGCAAGTAGATACCTCCTGGAACGGACATTTCCAGTCCTCATGCTTAGAAACAGACCCAAAAAGTGCTTTCCAGCAAGCAACAATGATACATGTACATAGAAGTACATACACTTACATATACATAAGTAGGTGCATATCTACACGTGTCTATAGATATATCTATGTCTAAATATGTATAAACATACATGTATACAAGTATGTATATATTTTATGTATACGTGTGTGTGTAAATCTATAATTTATCATAGATTGTAGCCCAAAAAGTCTGTGGGTAAAAGCCTTCCACATATACCAGACCCAGAAGCACAGACCACACAGCACATGAAGAAGCTCACTTTCTCCAAAGAAGAGGAGAAATGAGGGTTGCCATTGGCTGTGGCTGAAAGCTGTTCAACTTCTGCCCATTTTGCCTCCTAGCATGTTGTCCTCATAGTTTCAAACCTAATTTCCCAGTCTAAATGATTTCATCCTTGCTCTTACTCCTCTTGAGATCAAGACGACAACACCAACGGAATATTTGTCACCTGGGCTCCACAGAGACAGAATACCTCTCCATAATACTCCATGGCCCTTCTTTTTATTTTCTTTGTCATATCCAGTGGGTCAGATCCTACAACAGGTAGGATGCACACAAGTCCCTATATAGGAAATTGCCCACCAAGATCACAGAGCAAGGTCTGAAAGACAGCCCAAGGAATCAAGACCAGTTTTCATAGTACTGTAACATAACATGGAGAGCTGAGAGAAACCCTGCATCCCCTAGGAAAAAAAAAATTAATTGCGTCTACTAAAAGCAGTGTCATTCTCCCCTTGGTTCTTAACCCAAGTAGGCACTACTTGTTTGTTTTGCTGTTTCACACAGTTAGCAGAGGGGTAGAAGCACAGGAGGTGTCATGTCTCACCCCAGCCAGCAGAGCATAGGAACCAACATCCCCAGATGCCATGAAAGCTCTAGTTTCCAGCCTGCGAGCACAGAGAGTCCTCAAAGTGTCCCAAAGATAAAACAAAATACAAGATTTAGTTCCAAAGCCATGGTCAATGACAGCACTTCTTGGAAGAGATATTAAACTGTAAACCTTGGCAGTGAAGCCAGACTCTTGCTATTAGAGATTAGGGTGAATGAAGCCTATGGTGACATTATCTGATACATCAGCTGCATTGGCCTAACACTTCTCTCCAAGCCTCCAGTATTCTGACTCTGAGAGACACAGAATGGGATTTAATAGATTTAAATGTGATACAGGCTGGCAAAACTCCTATATGCTAATGTCTTTGAAATAAACAAACAAATAAATCTAACAAATAACAGATTCTTGGCACTGACCTTCAAGGAAAATGTGAACACTGCCAGGTTATTTCTAAAGGAATTAACTGATTCCACAAATCCATGAAGTGTCTCATAACAGTACTCTATTTATACTCCTTATTTCTTTAGCCTACTACATCTGTGTCTCTTAACAGTTTTCAAACCCCATTTTTTTTTAATCCTTCCAGTTATAGCACAAAATGACCTCAACTTTTTGATTAATAAGCAGGGGTTTCTGAATTCTGGTAAGGATTTGTGGAGTGTCAGAGGAATCACATGGCTTCCAATAATTGAAGGAAAAACAACCAGAAATAACCCATTTTGTTACTAGTCTGGAAAGTGGTTTGGGCAGCAGCTCGATGAGAGGAGAAGGGCTGGCTTTTCAGCTAGCGGCGTGTTTGTGTCCATTTCTCTGTCCTCCCACTCCAACAAATTTCACTAGCAACCTTTATAAATCTGCCAGTAAACTACTGTAAAAGGAGAATATACTTCCTGTCTAAATAAATGATAGCTGAAAAGTTCCTAATGGGCCTTGCACATGGGAAGAGATTGGCTTTGTCCGACACACTGCGTGTTTTTTTCACAACAAACAGAGGCTGCATTCACTCAGCCTCCTTATCCACACCTGTTGTCGCTGCACTTGGCAGCTTTGCCATGGTGGTGTGCCATACATTGTTCTCTTCCCAAAGCGAGAGGTTGGGCCTGCTCATGGGGTGTCACCGGGAGGTGGCTGCATCTCAACATCATCCCCGATCTGGCACTGTACCTCCACTGTCCCAACACACCTGCCTGCACCTTTCTGCACTGGGCTTCAGCTTCCCATGGTGCCGAGTTTCCCCACGAGCTCATCTCAGTGTAAGCAATGCATGACACCAGGCCCCGCAGCCCCCAGCTCGCCTCAGCCTCCTCCCCTGGTGATGCAACTTCTGCATCCGTATATAGACAGCTGGAAGCTGTCCTCTTTGTATTACTGTGCTACCTACTGCTTCTCTGAGTCTCTGCAACAGCACCAATGGGCAAATAAACTGAAAAAAGTAACAGGAATCTACATGGTTGTTTTAACTCCCATAATTCTCCTGACAATAAATGGAAATCAATCCTGCAAATACTTTTGCTTGAGTTCCCTTACCCTGAGAGGGATATGTGGACCAAGCTGAGCAAAGCCTTTGATGAATAAGAGAAGCCCAGGAAGTGAAAACGCTGGCAATTAGGCTGCCTTTATTTTATCAGCAGACCAGATACTGCTCTAATTATACCTCGCTCAGCTTCGCACCAGCATGGCCCTTTAAAAAGCCCTGCCTTTCACACATCATTAACATCGCTCATGTCATGTGCCAGTGCAGGGCTACAAAGGCAAGATAAACAACATTAATGCAACACAACAGCTACACTTAGAATATACATTTATTGTCAGCCTAGCCCTGCTCCCTGGCTGAGCAGCATACGCTCTAATCCACTGCAGCAGTTGTGGACAATGCAAATGCCAAAGGCTCCAAAGAGGAGGACCTCAGAGCGCACTGACTTCTATCCTCGTGGTTGGCAAAGCACAGACACTGAAAATCTTGCCTGAAAACCAGAGACATTTGTGTGATTGACACAATGTATGGCTCCTTTGATGACATCAACAATTTCACACTCCCTCTAGTCATCTAACTAGAACTTCCTATTTTCAAGGTTTAGCAGTCTCTACGACAGTTGCAGGAAAGGAAACCTGCAATTTAGGAGCCTCCCACCAGGAGCAGATGTCACCCTCAGGAGCTTTGCAAAAATCTTCATCAAGATAGCTCAAAAAGCATCTGCAATTAGGAGAAGGGATGAAAAGAATGGCTACACCCATCCTATTAATGTCAGCTGGAGCTAGCTTAATCTCTACACATGGTCTTCAAGAGCTACTCCCAGTATTCTCACTCAACTTACGTTTTTCCATTGTTCACTGTATTTGTTTGGAAATGATAGCAATCCTGGCTTTGGAAGCACACCCTGGTTACAAAACAGGGATCACTAAGGCAGGGATGATCTCACATCACCTTGTCTAACATGCAGGTTGCCTTGCCTGTGATCCCTAACCTGCAAACCAAAACGGTGACATCCTGTGCCAAGAACTCCCAGCACCTCACTTTGGCTGTGGGTACACTTGAATGCAATGTGTCCCCATACCCCGTGCTCCTCTATTGCTCAGTGCGTCACCTGCCATGAACAGCTCCTCTTTGCTCTCAAGCCCTCACCAACACTTCATTATCTTTACAGAAATAGGAATCAGTACAGTAATACGGCTGCTCACCAACTCATCATGCTGTGTTGACCCTTGACTGTACACAGCCAATGCCCGCGGAGCGCTGTCTGCTAATAAACACATAACACAGTCTGGACCCAGTGGTGAATTTTGCATTAGAGAAAATAGGAAATTGTGTCTCAGGCAACTCCACTTCTCCAAGCTGGTTCTCCATGTTTTCTTCCCCAGTCTAATCTGCTTTATTCCTAGGGTGCCTCTTATCTGACTTTGCACTCCCTTCAGCCCTCGCCCAGCCTTTGTTTGTGAGACAGCTATTCTCGTTTGAGGTGAGTTGC
Source organism: Numida meleagris (assembly GCF_002078875.1). Taxonomy (NCBI): domain Eukaryota; kingdom Metazoa; phylum Chordata; class Aves; order Galliformes; family Numididae; genus Numida; species Numida meleagris. The sequence continues at coordinate 37,753,836 of NC_034413.1, read as the reverse complement.
CAGAAAAAAGATTAGGAAATATATTTTGGAAAGAAGAAATCCCTGTGTACGCACGTATCATCATCGCTTAGTGAAACACAGTATCAACCACAGACCACTGGGGAAGGAGAATAAGCTCCTGCCAGATTCCCTAATACAACAGGAAAACCCATCTTTCCATAGTATTGAAACTTGGAATTTCCACCCAAAAGTCCTATTTTGGAGCCTAATAAACTAGAAATACTGATTTTCTTTAGGAAGAGACAGAATTAGTTCCATCCTGAAACAATGTCAGTGCTGTCTGTTCTACCTGAAGCCAAGTCCTGCTTTCCAAGGTGCAGGCTCCAGATCCAGCACCCACTGGGTCCCCTGCCCCACTGCTGACAGGATGCAAGGTCTGGCCATGGGACAGTGATCCCCTGAGACCCCCTTCGGGAGGGATCTCTGTTTTGCTGGGAACTCACCAGAAGCAACGCCCAGCCACAAAACATCTGGCCTTCAGAAGCAGGTGCTCTTCTAAAACATGAAAATTGGTGTTCAATCAAAAAACACCCACAGTGCTGAGGACACAGCGCCTGAACAATAAATGTAGGCTTCCTCACTTCCTTGCTGCAGCCAGCGCTGCCCAGGCTAAGTCCCCTCTGCAACCCTTCCTCTTAGTGCCCTTCTGAATCAAGAATACATTTATAATGGAACACTCCAGTTTCACACTTTTTCATTAGTAGCTGGGAACTGAAAACAATTAAAATAATGAGTAATACTTGGTATGTATAAAAAAAGCTATTTCGTTTTCCACCGGAAACTACAAGTGAATTTCAAATCAAGCAAAAAGGATTCTATGATGCCTACTGCAACTCTTCCAAACTTTCACCAAAATTCACAATTCAAGCTCTCAAACACAACTGAAATGGATGTGTGTGTCAAAAGGAAGTAAGGACTGGCTCGGCAGCATTTGGACAAGAAAGACCCTTTACAACATGGCCAGTGGGCCCCTCAATCCAATCTACGTCATTAGCAAACCCTTTGCAGTGCGCTGCTCGGAGGATGGGCAGCTTGGAGGGGAAGTGACCGCATTAGAACAACAGGACCACCTCGTGTGAAAGTAGTGAACTTTCAAAGCGTTTCAGAAAGTCCACGTATTATTTAGTCAATCATACACCACGGAGCTGCCCCCAGAGCCACATGTCATTTTGATAAATTAACATGCAAGACATGGAGCATAATAAAGTCAAAGCCAGACCACGGCTGGACCACAGCAATCACACCCGAGTGTGGTGTGAAACTCTGCTCACAATAAAAGTCACGCTAGCTACTGGTTAACATTTAAAATAATTCTGACCAAGGTCAGCAGTTGCATAATGTGTTTGGGCTCCTTTTGTGGCTGCTGGCAACAGGAGCCCTACAAAAAGTGTCAACCTGTTCTGAACGTCCGCCGCACCCATGAGCGCAGCATCCCTGTGAGGCAGCGTACCCAAAAAGGGGACAATATGTTTTCAGGAATAATTTGTGTGAAATGTGACATTTTATTCCTTTGAATTTCTCCAAGAACTGAAGTTATGCTGCACCACACATGGAAAGCGAGACGTGCTGCAGGCAGGGTAGCACTAATTTCACTCAGGGAGTGAAGGAAGATTGCTGAGAGGACAGCACGTGCTTATGCAAGGAGCAGAGTAAACATGTAAGAACTGCCTATAAAGGAGGCAGGAGACTGCTCAGCTTCCCCTGCAAAGCAGCCTTGACACACAACCAGGAACTGGAGCCGTTCTTTCCTTGCTCAGATGGGCCTTAAACCGGAGTCAAACTTACTTCATTTTTCCACTTGGCTGCACAGCACAATCAAAATCTGCTCTGTTTTATTTTGCATTAGACATTGAACACTGCCTTCCCCTCTTCTAGAAAATATAGCAGGAAAATAACCGCCACAGCTCTCTGCAAAGCACCTGCAGTGGGCAGCTGCTAGTAGCAGCCAGGTTTGACAGTTCTTGCTGGCACTTCCCATCTTAGCAAAATCTCCAAGCACTGCATGCTGCTCTGCCTTCTGAAAGACCTCCAAGAGAGTACTCCCTTCCTCCTTCCCTGCCAAATTTCACCTATAACTATGCACATTCTGAATAGCCCTGGACAAAAGTCACCCTTCCCAGACTCCAAATTTTGGCTGCTCCTCTGTTTAAGGGTTAAGATTTAGATTGGATATAAGGAAAAATTTTTTTACGATAAGAACAGTGAGGCACTGGCTCAGGTTTTTCAGAGAGGTAGTGGGTACCCCATCCTGGAGACACTGAAGGTATGCTGGATGGAGCTCTGAGCACCTGATGGAGCTGTAGGTGTCCCAGTTCACTGCAGGGGAGTTGGACTAGATGGCCAAAATACAGGAGACCACCTAATGGACCTCCATCATCCTCTTCTGTAAAGATATTCTTTCAGCCATTAAGAATGAACTTATTTACATCAATATGCAAAAAAAATTGCTTACAATAGATATGCAACCAAAGAAATAGAACTTATGATTCCTGCACAGCAGCTCATACATCTGATTGTTTTTTCTACCTCCTGGCTTTTCTGTGTCCTGCACTTGAAGCACTTAAGGAAATGGGGCTGATATACTTTCTAAGGTTTCCTGATGCTGTTTGCAATGAAAATAAACAATTACATCAGATTATTTACTTGAATAAGACTGCTCCAGAGGGATGCCATTAGCCTCTGCTTTGCAGTTTGGATTTTTGCAGCTACTCTTGGCCAGGAGCATGGCAGCCTGAAATATCTGAAAGCAGCATGATCGCATCAATCTGCCTATTGCATTTTTATCTAACTTTGCTACATGAACTAGCCAATAAATAAATAAATAAATAGTGAAATTAATCCTCCCAGAGTCACAATAAAGCCCTTCTCGCACCCTTTTACAACAATATCATCCTCATGGGGGAGGGGGGTGGGGGTGGGGGTTGTTTCCCTGATACTCAGCTACAGCCCAGTTTTCCCAATAGGAACAATCCCAGAGGCGGTGGCACCTGTACAGCCACGGGGCTTGGCTGGCTGCATTCAGCTCGTTCCACATGAATCTGCATCTGTGCTGCCACATCAGTGGCAGCCTGAGCGCACACAGTGCCTGTCAGCCCCCAAGAGGCAACACAGAGCCTGGTGAGGGCCAGGAGGAGTTACACCGTGGTCTGCTTCTCCAGGATTTATCTCCATTACAGAAAGCTGGTTCGTGAAGGTCTTGGGCTGCCTGCTTGCCCAGCGAGGTTGTGGATGCCCCCTCCCTGGAAGCATTCAAGGCCAGGCTGGATGGGGCTGTGAGCAACCTGGTCTACTGGGAGGTGTCCCTGCCTACAGCAGGGGCATTGGAACTAGGTGATCTTAAAGGTCCCTTCCAACTCAAACCATTCTATACCTAATATTACAGATTGGAATCTGTGTTATAGTTGCAAAATGTCAGTGCTACACAGCACATCACAAGGAGCTGCTTGTTCTACCACCAAGAAGGGATCGGGTTTTAATTTTGCTTCCGATGAAATATCAAAAAGGCTATTTCCATAGGAAACCATGAGAATTAATTAACCAGAGCTCAGCACCCTGCTTTCAGGCAAGGATTTCACTTTGAACACCGCATCTCTGGAGAAACAACCTTATTTTGGTTTTGTACACAGAGAAGACAGTGATGCTCAACACACACTTTGCTGTGCGCATACTCACCTCCTGAATGTGTTCTCATGTACTCGTATGCATCCCTTCCCAAAACAGACTTGTTGAAGGTTTCCAGCTCCTCATTCTAGTTACCAGGTCTTGCTTTCCTGTCTGCCTGGTGAATAGGCACAAGCCTGAAAATGATTCCTAAAATGGCCAGTCTCTCTCAGAGACATGCAGAACAGAACCAGCCTGGCTCCTCCTGCCCCTCAGACCAGAGGTGAAGCCTTTGAAAGGCCTTGAGGTAAAACTCATTCACACGCATGAAAAAAGAAATAAGACTAAACTCAATCCTGGTTGTTCCAAATAAACAAGAGAGCTGGATGCTGCCATGCTGGAGTGACCCATGGGCCAGGATTTGAAGGCTGACTACAGCTTGGTTTAAGCTATGAGTAGCGAATAATAGCTTTAATAAGCTTTATTGAATCGCAGGCAAAGCATTCACCCATAGATTTCGGTTCTGAACAGTTCACAGCTCTAAACCTCTTTAAAGGCAGCAAGAGCCTTGTATTTGTGCAACAGCTTTAAAGAGCCAACATTTGTTTGAGCTTATAAACATACTTAACTGCATTCTTCAAACAGCAGTTGATGAAAACAGCGCTTCTCAATTAAACTAGCATATATTAACATGTATTAATTTCCTCTCGCTCCTTAGGCTTAGTCTCATGGTGACAAAATGCCCAAAGTCATCAGCCAGATCCCGATGCCAGGCTGCAGCAGAAGCCCCACAGGTGCATGCAAGCACCCCTGGCAGACACTCAGTCCTCCACAAGATCAGCCCCTCTCAGCTGGCAGCCACCCCCTTCTGCAGCAGTTTGCTTTCTCAGGCACCCCTAAGCAAGATGAATTTTTCAAGAACTGAAGAAAGAAAACACCTCTTGCCAGGTAGTCTGAAAACACCTTACACCTGCAAAGGATGCAGATCATGCACAGCAAATAAATGAGGCACACTGTGGTGCATCATGTCAGTGCTCCCATGCCCCAGGGCTACTGAACGGTGCTGCCCTGCTACTAGAACAAGCCCCATGGGGCTTGTTCTAACTCCCTATCAGCAAAGGAAAGCCCAGGCTGCTATGTGACATCTCAGCATCCAGAAACCTGGCTAACATGCAATGGGAACCAGAAATGGCACAAGAAGAGGTGCTCAGATATCCCTGGTGGGTGAAGAGATGCCACATCAAAGCACCCCAGACATGCAACTCAGTCATCATTTCTGCTCGATCAGATCACAGGTAAGTGGCAAAGTCAAAACACAAGAAAAACAAATACAATGAAAAATCTGTGACATGCTTTGGATCACATGCACTGATACACAAGTATGAAGTTTGCCCTTTCTGCACTTGAGAGTTTGAAATCTACCTTCTGTGCTGCCTCAAGTTCATTGTTGTTTTCAGAGCAAAAATGATGTGGCGCACAGTGCCAAAAACACTTCAAGAGCAGCAAGCAACTGAATGGAAAAGGTGTTTCGGGAGCAAAAGGAAATAACACATTACTGTGTAATGACATGGCGCACGCTGGCGAGGAAAAGGGAATGGAAATGGTTTTCTTCTTTCTCCTATAGCCAAGAACAACGGAAAACCTAACTCTATCACAGTAAGCAGCCTTGCTTTCCACACAGCTCCAAAAACTGCAGTCACTGAAAAATGTCTGCTTGTAGATGGCTGGAGTAAATCTTGTCTCCAGGAAAGAAAATGGCAGAGTTTTAAGGTCTCGCTGAGGGAGCCACAAGAGCATGTTCTCCCCTTCCTTTAAACTACCAAGAGAACGGTAAACCTGACATACAGCATCATCTGCAGAACCGAATGCTTCCAGCCATCAAAAGTAGTGCAACGTAAACTTAAATATTTGATTCCTAGGAGCAGTCACATAACAAGATAAGGGAACATACCTACGAATGCAGAGTAAACTCATAACCACATCATTTACAATTCTGCCCCCGAGCTCCTCTTATTTCAATATAAGAAACAGAAAGGCAATTTCCATATGGCTTTCTCTTCAGAACTTAAACAAAAAAATGTCATAGCCAAATGAATGCATTTTATCCCCACTTGGTATGTTATTTCCTATCTCGTACTGCAGAGTTTCTTCTTATTTCCCCTGTCAGAGGTGGTATCTTCCTCCATCAGCTCCATCAAGGAGCTCCCTGGCCTACAGAAGTGAAACCTCCCCAGCCATTGCACCAACAAGGAGGGAAGGTTTGGACCCAACTGCTCCTTGCACAACCTGTGAAACCCCACTTATTAGCGGCAATAAAGAAGCTATGTGAAATCAGGGGGAGCACTGCCTTGTTCCTAATTAAGTCTACAGCCATTTCATCACTGACCACGGTGGGATAAGGACATGGGTCATTGTAATTAAATTCTTTTTTTCCCTTTTGAAGTTCGGGCTGCAATATCAATTTACTGTTCGTCTGACAGGACATTCCAGCCGCAATTTATTTAATGAGGAGAATCAGAGGAAGAAGCAAATGAGGCAGGACAGCAGCAGAAGAATCATGGCAAGCCAAAGAGGGATGAGGAAAGCAGAGATGCGATTATCTCACTACATGTCTGCAAGAAGAACTGCAAATGCGAGCAAAAAGAAAGGCTCCAAGAAACTGGAAGAGGTGTAAGATGGGAAGCAGTTTGTTTCCCCCAACCAAAATCAGATCAGATGGATTCAGTATGAATGTTTTCAGAGTATCTTGCCGAAAAGCAGCAATAAGCAGAGAGGAAGGCAAGCAGTAAAACACTGTGTAGTGAAAAGACAGCATAAAAGAAGATCTCCTCCCCATCTCATCACAACACATTGGAGGGAAATGTCCTAGTACAAAGAAAGTCAGAGACAACCAGAGACACTCCTTTTCCCAGCTGCCTTTTCCCTAGCAAAAACAAAGACATCACGGGGAGGTGTAACCCCAGGCTGACCTGTCCCAATACTGAATGTGGCCACATCAAACTGATTGCCTGTTTTAACTACTATGAAGAGTGCCCATTCCACAACCACATGGTAGGGCCGGTCTGGGCAGATGAGGGTACATATAGCCATTCTGTAAGCGTTTAACAGATTATAAGAACTCTGTGTGCAATCACAAAAATCTACCAGCTTGTATACTGCTGTGGCAAGCACATTCCATTTTGGATAAGTCAATATACTAAAATCTGATCTTCTATGTTGCAGTATCAAGTGGTGGTTACAATAGCACCAGTCAGAGGCTCTGCAGTTTTCACCCTTAGATAATGCACTCTGTTGTGTAAGAAATATATGTGCTATTCTGCTCTTTGATTTATTCAGGTAACACCAATTCAAGCTGATTGCAGCCTTCTGAAACGGGAAGAACTGGACACACATTTAAATTTAACTATCTTTTGTGACACAGCTATAAATTCAGACTGGCTCCAGGACAGCAAAGCTCCACGCCACTGAGCCAAAAGCAAAAGATCACCTAATGCAGTCGAAGCCCATGCCCACAGTTAAGACCAGCGAGACTACCCACCAAACAAGCAGGGGCTCGGGGCACTCCTTGCACATCGTGCTGAGCATACGCCAAGCACCACCTGCACAGAGTCCTCTGCAAGCCCAAAAGGCACTTTTTGTGTCACCCTTCATTCCAACTTCTGCTCAAAACGCATGTTGAGCCCAGAGGCCCTGTCCGAGTCCTCCTCTGCAGCGGTTACCTGGCTTCACACAGACAGCTTCCAGGGGCAGCATGCTGAATTTCCACCCCTCTGTGACTGCAGCATGAATACCACGAAAAATTAATTTATCTTCAGATGTTTGTCCCCAAAGGCACATTGTTTCCTTCACGCAGCTCATGGAGCTATCGGGACATCACAGAAACAAATGTTCTCCATTACGAGTGCAACCAACCCCATTAAAAAGAACAAAACACGGCACCTTACATTTCTTACGTATGTTTTCACATATGCTACAGTTCTGCAAGTTCAAGACGCAAATAAATCAGGTCTTCACAATAGTTTCAAGGCAAGAGCACACTAGTGGAGAATGTACTGAGGATGTGGTGTCTGAAGCCCAAGATGTGCCAGAACACCACTTCCCAGGTTTGCTCCTCCCAGGAACCGGCACTACACACAGCAGGGTGCATGGGAACACAAGGATGATATTCAGCAGCACAGTCATTATGTTAGCGAGGGAAACAGCGCTATGTCTGCGCTGCTCCAGTCAGCTCTGCCTGCCACTTTGCATCACTCTGAGAATCTCCTGCTCACAGAAAGACCAAATCACTTCTTATCAGAGGGAAGGGACAGATCTTCAGGGCTTTTTCTCAGAATCACAGAACTGCTTAGGCTGGAAGGAACCTTAAAGACTACCCAGTTGCAACCCCCTGCCACCAGCAGGGCTGCCACCCACCAGATCATGCTGTCCAGGGCCCCATCCAGCCTGGCCTTGAGAACCTCCAGGGATGGAAGGCAACCTGTTTCAGCACCTCATCACTCTCTGAGTAAAGAATTTCCTCCTAGCATCTAATCTAAATCTCCCCCTTGTCCTATCACTATCTACCCACATAAGAAGTTGGTCTCCCTCCTGCTTGTAAGCTCCCCTCAAGTACTAGAAAGTTGCAATGAGGTCTCCCCAGAGCCTTCCCTGAGCTGAACGAGCCCAACTCCTCCAGTCCTTCTTCACATACCAACTCAAGAGCAGTAGGACAAAACTCCAAACATGCTCATGAAATGTTTGGGGCGGAGCTGGCTGAACACTTGGCTTTCTGCTTTGGGTTTCTTTCTTACTAAAAGTTCACAGGAGAGTTTTACTGTGAATGTTTCTGTATGTTATTACATTCCTGCACACCAGTGCAATGCCCAGGCACCAGCAGATCACTAAATGCAACCAGATGTTAAAAAAAAAAAAAAGAAAAACTATAACAAATTATATTAAGTCAAGAAATATACTGTCTTCAGTTGCACTCAAAATATATTTAATAGCAGGGTATTAGATGGGAAAATCTTCCTTAGAGCACAGTAGATGAAAGTTTATGTACTCATGCATAAAAGCTAAGGATAGGTATTGCCTGGTTTTCACAAAACCACAGTCCTTACTCTGACACTATCATCTCACCCACTTTTCTTCCCAGCTAGCAGATCACTTAACTCCATTATCTTTTCTCACAAAGAGGTTTATAATAAAGGAGGCACTGAATGCCTTTGTGGGAGATGCAGCTAATAAGAGAATGTGACCAACCAGCATTCATGTTCTCATCCGTTTTGTTTACAGGTGGTAAAGAAAATGGAAGAGCAATCCCCCTGTGCCGCATCTCCTTCAGCAGCCCTGACTGACAGCCTGCCTCTGCCTGGCCTTCCTCCTCCCAAACCAACGCCATGGAAATTGCAGCGCGTACATGCAAGCAGCAAACGCCTTCTGTTCTGGGAACAGGTGAGACATGCTGATGCCAGGAACAAGGTGAGCTAGTGCTGTTTGTAATTCCTGCGGGGTAAAATGGTCAACGAGGATTGAACCGGCAGCCTCAGACCAGGAGGCAAACAGACGTGTGATTCATTGTACCAGCAGAGATCCTCCAAACGGCACCTGACAATTCTCTCAGGGACCTTCTACCCTGCCACGATCTCCTACACAGGTTCTTCTGCCAAAATAACCCAGGCCCATAACAGAGGAGGAAGAATATCCTCAGCCAGACAAGTTCCACTAAAATTTTTGGACAAGTACAGATTTACCCTTATGCCTGAAGAGCTTTCACTGAAGATCATTAGCAGTGCCAGAAAGTAACCATCTCCGAGTAACACTTGGAATTAATTGCTCAAAGGAGATTAGTTAGAGAAACAGAAGGACCCTACCGCAAGCACTGCAGCTGCCAAGCAAGAGGAACGAAAGCTCTGATAGCAAAAGCAGCACCCATCCAGCAGCAATAGGATATTCACACGCTGCGATACAGCCAAGCCCGGAGGATGAGACCCTATAGAAATATCCTCCCAAATGCCACACCGGCTTTGCTATGGAGCAAAGTGGCACGTAGACATGAAGAGATCTTCTTCCCCCAGCAACACAACACAGCAGTGTCTGGGTTTTCCCCTTGGCAAAAGGCACCTCCAGGATATAACGGCTCACATTACCACAATCACCACCATGGTTCACTGCTTGAAGGGCTGAACAAGCCTTTCTGGAGCACCCCATGTAGGCTACTGAAACATCACAGCTTGGAAAGAGCAGGTCAGCTGAGCTCAGCTCACTGTTTTCCACCTAGATGCTCCTGTGAGCAGCACGTTCTCAAAAACTAAATTTAGTAACTTTGCACAGATTTGTCGACAGTTGGCTTTCCGTGCTCAAAACTTATTAAAACATCAAAACAGAAAAGCCAAGTGCTTAGGAAGAAAAATACCCTATATGCAATCACTCAAGGGAAAAAGAGCCTCTAAACCTTGAGCAAAGCACAACCAGGTGCTTCATCAGTTTTGAGGGACTGTGTGGATCTGCTGCTGTTGTCTCAGCTATGCCAGCAGTGACCTCTCCAGGATCTGCTTCTTGCACATCCCTCTTTCAGCACACAGAGCCTCTGAGCACCACGTCGCTCCAGGGTCTGGCACAGGGGCACCTCTCATTCCCTCACCCCTGGGCTCTCCTTTTCTGTTTTGCCCCTGACCCTTCTCTCTGTTTTCTCCCCCCAAGCTTTAACAGCTCTTTCTTCCCTTCCTCTCCCCAAAACAAGTCCAACTAATACCTTCCATTCACCCCAAAGCTATTTTCTGCTCATTAGGAACACGGGAGTAGGCCCCTAATATGCTGTATTTACTTTAATTATATTATTTAATAACCAGATGTCTTTGTAAGCTGTGAACTTGTCCACGTAGAATATGCTCCTTGATAATCAAGGGAGAAAAAGTTGCAGCGCCAACTGTGACTAGAGGAACTCAGTTTGTTTACATTGGTAGGTGCTCATGAAACACCTCCCTCTAAAGAAGTTTGAAAATCAACATTTCTGAGCATGTATTTTCATTGCTTATGCAGGGGTGTCTCAGCAAAAATAGGATTTGGACTGCCCACTACCACCTCACATTTCCGTGCTGTGCTAAGAGGATGCCACAGCCAACGATGCTAACAGCTACTGCAAGGAAGAAAGCTGCTACATGTAATCAAACAACACAACTGAATACCAAAATTTCAAGTCATTTGAATATTGATCACGTTTTTTATGCTGTCATTAAATCTCCTGATGATACCGTAATACTGGCAGTAGGTGCTCTCAGCTCCCGGTGAGCACCTACTGCCAGTGATTACCCACACAGCAGCACATAACGGGTTCAGACAGAGCATTGCATGCTTACCCCTCCCAGCACAAGCACTGAGCACAGCAGGGGAAGAGCCCCTCCTTTGCTAAGTGCTCTTTTGGGTAATGGATGCAGGTGTTGGAGGCTAAAGAAGCAGCTTCTACCTGATGCACTCTGTGGGTTCATGCATGAGCTGACTGTTTGGATGCTCTTGTTGCATTATTACTTTGTGAACAAATTGCCTTATTTTTATCCAGAGGACAGACCCTGATGGCCTTAGTTCAGTTCCGTTCATTGTTTCTATGTGCTTCCTGGGTTAAAAAAACAAAGCCAAGTCATAGACTCATAGATTTATGGCTTAGGCTGGAAGGGACCTTAAAGCCCATCCAGCTCCAGCCCCTGCCAAGGGCTGATTGCTCCCCACCAGCTCAGGCTGCCCAGGGCCCACCCAACCTGGCCTTGAGCACCTCCAGAGATGGGGCACCAACAGCTTCTCTGGGCAGCAGTGCCAGTGCCCCACTGCTCTCTGCGTGAAGAATTCCCTCCTAATATCTAATCTAAATCTCACCTATTTTAATTTAAAATCATTCCCCTTTGTCCTATTACTATCCACCTGTGTAGTAAGTTACTCCCCTCCCTGCAGCTCCCCCTCCCCTCGAGCTCCCTTCAAGTACTGGAAGACCGCAAAGGGGTCTACCCAGAGCCTTCTCCAGATTGAACAAGCCCAATGCCTTCAACCTTTCTTCATAGGAGAGGTGCTCCAGCCCTCTGATCATCTTCATGCCCCTACACTGGACTCACTTCAACAGCTCCACATCCCTCCTGTGCTGGGGGCCTTAGGCTTGGACACAGTACTCCAGCTGGGGGCTCATAAGGGCGGAGTAGAGGGGGACAATCCCCTCCCTCACCCTGCTGCCACCCCTCTGTTAATGCAGCCCAGGATACTGTTGGCCTTCCAGGCTGCAAGAGCGCACTGCTGGCTTCAACATCTTGTCCATCAGGACCCCCATGTCCTTCACCATAGAGCTGCTCTCAATGTCTCAGTTTGTACTCGTATCTGGTACTGCCTCAATTCAAGTGCACTACCTTGAACTTCACCTTGTTGAACCTCACTCAGTTCATGTGGGCCCACTTTCCAAGCCTGCCCCGGTCTCTCTGGATGGTACTCCTTTCTTGGATCCAGCCTCAGATGTAGCCAGGAGCAGAAGCTCTGGCCTCCTACCCCCAAACAAAAGCACATGGCTCACATCAAAGGCAAGTGCTTCTTTTCCTCCATAGCCCACATGTTCTGCAAGGACCCCTGCTGTAGCCTACTACCTGGAAGCTCAGATGCACAAGGATGCAGCTGAATTACTACAGTTGGTTTTAACACGGTTGCTGGGCTTAAACTGTTGTTGGTCACCTCCTTGTGCCACACTGCACTGAGAGGTACAGAGGCTCACCCACCTGCACATCCCACTCTGCTCTGCAGTTCTTCACTGCAGCACGCCTCCAGCTACTGCCCAAAAATTGAGTGTGACTACATGTGCAAACATCTGTGCTGCTGGCCATGCTAAACCTCCCTGCAGATCACAGCTTGGCAGATGTGAGCAGGGCTATGCAGCCCATCTCCTGCAGCTAGGTCATCACAGACAGTGTTTAGAGATCTACAAAACTTAGTCCTGTTTCCACTGAAGACAGGAAGGGAACTCTTTAAAGGAGAGCTGGTACCATAGAATCAAGCAGATGCTTTCACAAGATACGACAGAGACTGACCAACAGTGATATGAAAATGAAATCACGCTCCTTCCCCTAACTACCATAGGAAGAGGTACAAATACAGCATGTTTTGAATAGGGATCTGCCCCTTTGAGCAACCAGAGAACAAGAACTCCATGCATGGGCCACAAGACAGCCAAGGGCAGGGCCCTTTTCCTGGTGGTGTGGGGCTCACCAGGTCCTTGCCCACCTTCAGGGACCTCTGGGGGAAAAGTGTGATCCCCACAAACACCGTGCCAGGCAGCACAAAGCTTCTGCCTCTGTCAGGGGCGATGCAGCACCATAAAAGAGAACCACAGGGTGGGAGGACAGAAAAAAGGAACAGGACTGACCAGACAACAAAAGACAGAAGACACAACAGCAGCTGTGCGAGTCCGTGAGCCCTCAGCAGCACCTCTCAGCAGTGCCAGAGCAGCTGAGCCACAGCGCACAGCTCCCAGCCCCAGTGTGGCAGTAAAGCTATCTGTGACCACCTCGGTAGGGCCACTTGTCAGGAGACTTATTTACTGAAACAGGGCATAATACATCTCGTGTAACATCATTTACTGCACAATTTCACAGCACTTCTAGAAAAACCCATCCTGGTGTCGCTGTGATTACCAGCCACGGTCTCTGCGTCTGTCCTTATAGCTGGATGCTGTTCTATGCTATTTCATCTGTAATTGTAGCAGAAGAGAAATCAGTTGTTTCATTTGATTTTTCTTTTTTTTTTTTTTTTCCATCCACAAAGATAATACAGCACTACCCTTCCCGTCATTTCATAACTCAACACACACAGGGTCTTATGTTGATTCAATTACAGCGCATACTGATGGACTTCTTTCTGCACAGAAAGAAAAAAAACAGCCTACAACTGTCAGGCAATTCTCCCCCTGCCTGGAGGTTTTCACAAGCTAGGTATCTGCATCCAGCAGCGAGGACAACTAACAAGCCCAAGAAATAATACACACTGAACTGCTGAACATGGATTTCCAGTTTCCTGTTGGCTCACACAACCCCATTCCCACTTTCCAGCAATTCAGTGAAGGAGAGGCAAGGGCTGGAAAGCACTGCTTTAATTATTGCCATCAGTCTCAGAGACAAGGCACTTAAGCTGCTGTAAACACTCCCTTGATAGCAGATAAGGAATCTGCTGAAAGAGGACTTTGTGAGGAGGAAACTTCATGGGCACACCAGTTAATCACTGCTGCAGCACTGGGTGCCAGGGCATTGCCAGCCCAGCCATGGGGCAGCACTGAATGGGCACAAACTGTGGCAAAAGGGTATGTGAAAAATATCAGCCAGCTTCATCCTGTTGTGGAGATCCCAGAGTTGATGGAAATCCACCAGGGATGTGTTTGGAGCAATATCATTCATCTCTTTCTAAGGAGTTCTTTCGAGTATAGCCAGCACAACACAAAAGGAATCAAAGCTAATGTATGAACATAATCCTGCAATAAATTACAGCTTGGGGAGGCCCAAGGAAAGACTACACAATTAGGGCAAAACCGCCATATTTCAGTGAATCCTCTCCTGGCCTGCAGCGGCTCTTGCCAAGGGAGCCCCAGAGCCACAGGTAGTTTCTCCACATTTAATAACCCTCTATGGATTTTTCTTCTATGAAAGTGTTCCTTGCCATATTTCAAAACATGTCATCGATTTGAGTGGTGTTTAAATGAACTCGAGAACTCAGGCTTAAAGCTGTCACCAACATAAATAATTGATGGATACTGCCGATGAGTTGTGCCTACTGCTGTTAGCGATTAATTTGGCCCGCACCATTCACTGCAGACAGACAAGGCAGCTTTCCTGCAAGAAGCAGCCAGACTTGGTGGCACTCAGTGCCCGAGGTCAACTGGTGCTCTCAGCAAACAGAGCCCAAGCTCCTGTGCTCTGCATCCAGCACCTCTGCACCCCACAGAGCCCCAGGGAAAATGGCTTTCACTGAAAACCATTTTCTTGCACAGATCTGGGTGGTTACTCCATAAACCTCTGTACTTTCACAGAACCATAGAATATTTGAGTTGGAAGAGACTCTTAAAGGCCACCCAGTCCAACTCCTCTGCAGTAAACAGGGATACCTACAGCTCCACCAGGTGCTCAGAGCCCCATCCAGCCTGACCTTGGGTGTCTGTCCTGTATTGAAGACTCCACATCTGGATGCAGTACTCCAGGTGAGGTCTCACAGCACAGAGCAGAGGGGCAGGAGCCCCTCCCTCACCCAGCTGGCCACGCTGCTTTTGATGCAGCCCAGGATACGGTTGGCTTTGGGCTGCTAGGGCACAGTGCTGATTCCAGCTGCCATCCACCAGTACCCCCAGGTCCTTTTTGGCTACTGCCAACAGAAACAGCCATTCAATTATGAGACACTGAAAGATGCTTAAGCACCATTTGGTACACAGCATTGGAGTCACACTTCAAAAGCAACACAAGAACTTCAGCACAAAACTCAAAACTCAAGGGGAAGCCATACAGCTGTGGTGAATCGCACACTGAAGCCATATGAGAATACGTGTATTTTTAACCCCTGCACCATTGTCACACATGCCCATACACAGCAGATTTCAGTAAAATGATAATAACAGCTCAGAGTGTAACTCTTCCACAGACCTCAGTGGCAATTTTTTTTATTATATTTTTTCAAAGGTGAGCAGAAGAATATGAATGCTAATGAATAAAAGAGGGAGAGCCACCAGTTCCTGCTCCTAGCAAGCTTGCCAATGACACGTTTGCAATGACTTCTGTGCAGAGTCTGACTTTATTTTAATGGAAAGCACTTTAAGAAGTTAAACCACAGAGCCAGGCTCTAAAACAAGGCGGTCACAGAAACATCACAGTGCATCTCAAAGAAGGGCTCATGAACCAGAGCCTGAGCTCCATGCCTGCTGTCCTCACCTGTTCCCGGCATCACAGAGTGCCCCTTCCCAGACCTCCTATGTTTACTTATTAAAAACAACAGCACCATGCATTGCTGTCTCAATCCCCCTGACTCCTGCTAATAAAGCAGCCTTGTCAGCAGCTTTGCGGGCTGGGGCAGCCTGCTTTTATGAAGGGTAAGAAAGAAACATTGCAGAGAGGTATTAAAAAGGCTGATGAACAAACAAGCCTACATTCTCCCTTGAGATTCCTCTTTTGTTTTTCACTTAAAAAAAAAGAATAAAAGCATCAACAAAACCAATTATTTTCCTCCTCCAGTGCATCACCCCCATTTATTACAGCAAAGCACACTGCCAACTGTTTACCAGGAGATGCAAGAAGAGCTGCATGGCTGTTCTGGGAGGAAACAGTGCCAGGATGACAAACGCAAGGCTGAGAGCAGGCTCAGTTGGTCCTGGTAGGCAGGAAGGTGCAGCACAGGGGGAGCCCCAGCAGCTCTCCCACCATTTTCCACACAAATATGCAAAGACCACTACTTCTGGAGCCACCTCAAGTCCAGCCAGGAGGAACCAGCCCACAAGGGGCAGGAGAGGCCAGATGACCCACCAGCATGGTTTTATACATAGGTAGTTTTGGAAAAAACAAGACACTTAACTTCCCATCAGAGCACCCAGCCTTCCCTCTACCACATGTACCAGACAAGACACCAGACATTGCAAAGGGCTCCCCAGGACTTGGGAGACATGATGAAGGGTAGATGGGACCAATGACTGCCTGTGACAAAGGATGTAAACATTCCATCTTGTTTGAAAATGCACACTTCTACTGCAGGAAAAATGCTTTCAGCCCCTGCAGAAGAGATCAGAAACAAGATGAAGTTTTCCTTTTTCCTCTAGAGACCCTGCGGGCAATGGGACTCTCCCGTTGCTTTCCACAGTGGCTGGAATCTGCTGTCTGAAAGCACCACAGCACTGATATTCCCAAAGTAAAACTTAAGGCATGAGCACACAGTGTGTGTGAAGAACCCAGCCTATTTGTGCTGCTTACCCACTCACACTGCAAACATCCCCCGGAATCAGTGCTCCGTCCATAACTGATCCAAACACATCAACACAAC
Organism: Numida meleagris; assembly: GCF_002078875.1. NCBI lineage: Eukaryota > Metazoa > Chordata > Aves > Galliformes > Numididae > Numida > Numida meleagris. The sequence goes on along the minus strand of NC_034413.1, from coordinate 37,737,225 downwards.
AAGAATTCTCCCATTTCACTTTGCTTAAAACATCCACCTGTGCTGCTGGAGAACAGTTTAACAGATGCAGGTTGCTCCCTAAAATTGCCGTAAGCAGAGAGCTATGCCACAGTGCCCTTCCTACAGCCCTGCGCTGAGCACCAGCACGCAGCCAGATGTGGAACTGCCACAAACCTTCAGGAAAAGCAATTCTTTACCACGGATGTAAAACACCTTGCTTCCTCCATGTTCTCTGATAATTTGGTGCTACAAGATGATAATAAAGCATTGCAGTATCTTACTCAGCAGCAGTAACAGCCAAAGGCCCAGACGGAATGGCCTCAAGTTGCTCCAGGGAAGGTTCAGGTTGGATATTAGGAAATACTTCTCTGTAAGAGTGATAGTACATTGGCACAGGCTGCCCAAGGAGTGGTGGGACACTGTCCCTGGGGGTGTTCCAAAACTGTGGAGATGTAGCACTGGTGGATGTGGTCAGAGGATATGGCAGGGCGGGCTGGGGTTGGCCTAGATGATCTCAGAGGTCTTTCCGACCTTAATGATTCCATGATCCTATAAAGATTTACAACTGAAAAAGAAAACCCGCTGGGGTGGCAGAGATGTCTAGTTAAACTAGTGGACTGTTTTAACACTTCCGCACTTCTCCATCAAGCTGCACCACATTTTTGCTGTTGAAATGCACCCCAAGGCCTGTACTCCTGCTGCAGGTCAGGTGTTCATCACATTTCATGCTCTAACGAATATTACAAGGTGCATAGCTTGTCTTGACTGGCCAGAGTTGCTTGGTGTGAGTAAGGCTGCTCTATTACTTTCAGGAGTAATTTAATCTATTTTGTAAAGGTTAGGACAAAATTAAGATGAAACTGACGTTCTCCACACTTTTTTTTTTTTAATGTATTTGTAAGAAGTTATTACTGCAATAAAGGAAAGGACAACTGTATGTCAGTAATAGAAAACAAATTGACATTCCTGCGGTGCCAAATGGGCCATGCCATGCAGCAGAGCAGCCCTGTGCCCTGGTCAGAGGGGAAGCCCCACTCAGTGGAAACTTCTCACTGACCTCCGCCAGGCCAAGCCTCCAGCTGGAGATCTGACTTTTGCCTTTATGGCTGGTTCTTAATCAAATAGGGTACTTTTAAAACAAAATTACCGTGGCTGTATTACAGATATAAGACATTTCACTTCAAGGGCACAAGCCAACCATAAAATGATGGACATTAGAAAGAAACTTCAGTTAGTCCTTGCATCCCTACAGTACCAGAGGTGCTGAGAGCTCTGCACAGTACTGCCTGCTCCTTCCCCAACCTGTGGGACCTGGTCCTTCCAGACCATCCCTTTCCCTGGGCGCTGAGATCCCTGAGCACACCTTTCCCCTCTCAGAAAGTAAGCAATGGCAGGGAGAAAGCCTCACTGTTCCTCTCAACACAACAAGAGAAGGGTAGCTTTCACTAGCCTGGCCTCCCAGGAGGCCCCACTGAGGAGTATTTTGGATAAAGGAACACCTAAAGCTGCAACAGGGATCACAGTTCAGGAGTCAGTGTGCGTAAATTTACCAGATCAGACCCAGAAAACCTGCTGTTCTGCCAGCCCTAACCAAGTACAGAGGGTGTCCCAACAGCATCTCTGCTGCCTTTGGCCATGTTGGGTTAGAATCCAGCCCTCATTTCCAGCCCTTAGCATACGAGCACCTACCTCCATCCTCAGGGAGGCAGTGTGATTTAGAAGGACTGCCAGTTGCCAGCCCTTAGCCCCAGAGAATACTGCCATAACCACATGCCTTGTCTTTTCTTGGTTAGTGATACTTGCTAGGGTCAGGAAACTTTCACCAATCAGCTCCCCACCAGCCTGCATGCCCACCACAAGTCAAATCTGCTGCACAGAACCCAGAATTGCTGTTTTTCTGGGTAAGATTTGCTGAAACAAGAGCAAAGACTCCTGCCCACAGCTCCATCTTCATTCAAACCTTTATACATCTGTGTGGCAGATAGCGGCCAAATTACTACCACTGCAAAAGCAAAGAGTCCAGCTGGGAAAGCAGGGACTGAGTTATACAAGGCAAAGTCGTGGGCCATCACTTATAGCAGTATTTCTGTGTAGTTACTTTCAAATCATTCATTATCTCAAGTTTTCTTTTTCTCCCAGCTTGAAGATAATTCAGAAATAACTTGATTACATACACTTCCCATCAGTGAAAACAGCACTGGGGAAAAAAAAACCAAAAATGTTTAACTTGTTACTGTCTAGTGCCCAATTTCCTGATTTGATTTTTTTTTTCCCTCCAAGAATTTAATATAGCTTGTTAAGTAGCAATATAATCAAGAACAGCAAGTAAAGAGGCCAGTTTTACAGAGATTAAATCATCTCTAAAGAAACTAGCAGCAAGCATCAGGAAGAAAATGTGATCCAGCTGGAAATCCATTAGCTTTAAAATGGATACACTTACTAGAAAGGGCACTAATTAAATCAACTGAGGCATTGTATTAGGGTTGCCCTGAAAGTACTGCCTCCTATTTTATGACGTTGGTCCAGTTTGCATGACTGGTGGAAAGCCACAGCACCCACAAAGTCTGCAGTGGAGAGAGGTCAGCACTTTCCAAAGCAAAGCTCCTAAGCCCTCTGCACAGATCTCTCAAGTGAGGATACCACTACTTACATCTCTGGTGAAGCTCCTGGAGATTCATGAGTGAGGAATCACATCTAAGCCAACAGTATCTGCATGACTACTGATACTGTTTCCTACACCCACACAACCATTTTTAACTAACCACAGTTGTAGTATCTCTACATTACTAATGCAAGTGCAAGGAATAATTGTATTATTTATACAGCAAATTATGTCCCAAAGGTTTTAAAACAAGTAGACATCTTGCAGTTGTGTAAAAGCTTAATATGTGTAAGTTCTTAAATACTGCAAAATTGTCATACAATCCTTTTCTTGAATTACCTTTCATTTTTTTTTAATATTTTACAGTACTGATTTTTTATTATAAATATTGCCTACTCTCCATTGCTAAGCATCATTTCAGCTGGCAGAGGTTAATCTGAGTGCACGTGCCCCTTGAAGCAGCCAACACCTGCTCCCGTGTGCCAGCAAAGTCATCCACATAGCTGATTCCTTCACTTTAAGACGTGAACTCAGCTGCAAACAGTAGGAGTTTGGTTTCTGGGATATGTGGCACTCAGAGCAAGCCAAACCTCTGGGATTCCCCTATGTTACATTAGATTATACCATAGCAATCAGATCTTCATTACTCTTCAAATATTTATGTTAACATCAAGCACAGAAGGCCAACAACAGCCAAATCGACCAATACAGACAGCATCTGTTCAGCAACAGATGCGTTGGAAAAGTATTTTGACTGGGCAGATTAAACGTGTCCTTACATTTATACATATATAAATGCATGCACGTATAATTTTAGGCACACAGACACTGAATCTTTGCACTAATTTTAGTGATGCTAAAAAAAGAAAACATAAAAGGATGCAGGCTTGGAAAACGATGTAAGACAGAGAGAAGGTTTACAATGAGCGGGTGGCATCCTTCCCCCAGGTTATGTAATGAGAGGATGCTCAGTCACAGGAAAGGTGTACTCCTGAGGTCAAGCTCAAGAACCATGAAATGGGTCTGGTGCAAACCACCCCAAACCATAGCTGCCCAAAGGAAAGCTCTGAAATCTAGGCAATATTTTTTCTCCCCATGGTTCTGCTGTCTGAACGCTGCCAATATTTTGATCGTTCTTTCTTCATCTGTCACCCAGGGATCTGGAAGATCTGGGATGCCATCCATCCACACAGATGCACTCCATATTTCTTCCAGAAAACCAGAAACAGCATTTCCCTCGCACAGAAATCCTGGCCCAGGGCAGCCATCCCTTGCAGCTACACTGCAGAAAGAGATTGCAAGCAGCAAGCTTATGAACTTGTACATAGATGCTCTGCTTTACCAAAATGAGTAATGCTGTGGAGTTCAGCAGGGATGACTGCTGAGAGCAATGTTATTTCCATAGACCGTTGCTGGCAGGGCAGAAAGAGCTCAAAGAGCTCTGAGAGGAGGAGGAGGAGTCAAGGCAGGCTGACCTGGCTGTTGGGAGCTCAGCCCCATCATCGTGGATGGAAGAGACCCATACCACGTGCCAAGCGAGGTGGGGGGGCTGCAATCCTGTGGGTGGGTCGAGGGTATAAAACAGCTAAAAGTGCTCTTTCAAGTGGTTTTGCTTAGAATTGCCAGTTCTGCAATACTTTATCTATTAGGGCATCTTTTGGCAAGGGGAGAGGAAGAGCTGGGAAGTGGAGAAGAGAAGAAAAGCTCACCAATACAAAATAGGACAAACAGAGCAAGAGAAGGTATTTAAAATAAAAAAAAAAAAAAAAACTAAGATTGAGAAAGCTTTGGAAAAACTCCCCTAGTTCCAAACTTGTGCTACAGCTGCTCTTGTTTCTGGAACTGCTGCATAAAACATTCACCGTGTTTTTATACTATTAGCATCCCTTTCACAGCACTGCATTCTATTTTGATTTTTCTGTAATGCAAAACCTTTCCTTAACCAGAGTGGTTCCTGAAGACACTTCGGGACATTCACTACTTAAAAGCAGAAGGGAGAGGCCAAGGCACTGGGAGGAACTACTTCGCAGAGGAGAGATGTTCACTTGCTGGGGACGCCCACGGGCTTCCTTTAAACATTAACTAATCCTTAAAACAATGTGGAACATTGCATCTGTGACAGCAAAATGGTCACTTCTTTAGTAAAATACATAGGCAAACTTCTGCTACAGCCAACAGAGAACAACAGAAAGATATCAGTACAACTGAAAAAACTTGCATGAGGCAGCCAGTCCCTGTGGTGGTCAGCAGCCCTACCTGGAAGTGTGCAGACAGCACTGCCCCCCAGATCCCCTCCACAGAGCTGGACAGGGATGCTGCCCTGTTGGGGCACTCAGCCTATGGCCCCACATCAGAATGAGATGCCTTCAACAAGCTGTCATTAGCACCCTGTGCCCACTTGCCTCTGCTTTCTGAGTATCTAGGTCATTAGCTTCAAAAATACAGCATGTAGGATAGGAAGAGGGCTTATAAGAAAAATAAACACATCTTTGTTTGCTCTGAAAAAGGAAACTATAGTTTTTATACAGATACCTTTAATCCTAATATCACAGATGAACTGGAAGCTGTTTTGTTTTTCAAATCAAGAGAACGAAGATGCAGAGGTATGCATTGTGCCCTATTAATCCAGTGGTTATGTGAATACCTCTCTCTGTGTTCACCCCCTTTATTTTCTTACCTTGGCTGCTCACTGTCTCTTTGCAAGCAGCAATCTTTGCGTAGCACAGATTTCCTTCCCACTGTCTGCAACACTTCTCTTGCAAATTCTTGCTGCTCCTGGTTAGCCGCAAAGATGCTTCTCAGCCTAAAACATGGCTAAATGCAGGAGAATGAGCAAACACTTGGATTACAAGGACTGGCGCACCCTCAGACATACTGAAATCCAGCAGCAACTGGAAGCCTGAGGCAAAATTACTGAGTCCCAGTCCCAGTTTGACCACATGCTGTTGTCCTCAGGGGCATTAAGCCTTGGTCACCGGCCAGGGAAAGGGAAAAGAGCCACAGGTACCAGGGTACTACGCTACAAAGTTGAGAGCAATTTGGTGGCTGCTGCCTTCCCCCCCTCTGCCATTATTTTGGTTATTCCTCCTTCAGTCATTTCACAGTGAGCTGCCAGATAAACCCTTTGGAGAACATAAGGATGTTACATGCTTCGTGATTCCTAAAGAAAACATCTAGCGCTTCTTAAGGATGTTATATGGTTGGATTTAACTCTTGCATACTTGCACCAGGCTCCCAGAAACAGTGACTCTCCACCCGCACGTTGCAACCCTGTGCCCTCTGTTTGCTTACTGCAGTTTTTCCACCAAAACGCCTTCATCAAACTTTGGACCAGAGCTCTCCTTAAATCTAATTCTCTACTGAGGACAGCACTGCCCAACCCTGGCAGCTTCAGGCTCTTCAGAAATGCAGGAGCTGCCTCTCCTTCACTCTGAAGCAAAAACGTCTTAAAAACCAAGTGACAGCAATCTTGACCCCGGACACCGTTATTTTTTTCCCTTTTGTTTTGAGCACAATTTGCAGGCAGATGGAGGTACTACGTTATTGCAACCTGTCATGATTTTATGATTTTTGGTTATTGGTATTCCACATCATAACATCATGTAGTATATGTACCTGGTTCTCAGAAGAGAAGGACTACTACGTTCCCCAGGGGACTTTGCTCCTCTGTTACTATTTCCGGTCAGAGGGAAAGATAAAAACTCGCAGATCACAAGACCTTGTTCTCTTTCCACCCGTCTCTCATCCCGGCAGCACCTCGCTCCCCAGCCGTCCTATCGTCAGTATTAGAGTAAGGTCTACCTTTATTTTTGGACATTCTCTCTCACTGTATTGGATTTATTAGCTTAAACTGTAATTATATTGTACTATAGTGTGTTGTTTTGCATTCCGATATCTTGTTTAGTAAATTAGTTTGTTTCTCCTCAGATTGTTGCCACTGTTTTTACTCTCAGGCCCATCTCCCTACCCTTTTTTTTTTTTTTTTTTTTTAAACTCTTCTCCCTTTCCCGGGGTGTGGGTCCATGGGTCCCCCGCCCCATTTATCACAGAACCGGGCCGAACGCCCATAAACTGTTGACACAACCCCTCATCAAAATTCCCACCTGGTTTTGCAGTGGACCAACAGGAGCAGCCCCCTGCTAAGACACCCCAACGCAATTCTCCCATTAACCCCAGTTAACCTCCAATACCTGCTCCTACCCCAGCAGCTGCAGGAGCATGGGAGCAAGAAGCCCCAGCAGCAGCACTTTGCTTTGGTTCAAGTCACGAAGAAGCCTTCCCTCCCTGCACTCAGAAGTGATGCTTTTAAACCACCACCATTATTTTTTAATAAACTGCACTTATCCAAAATGGCAGGGTATTTAAGAGAAAATGACACTAATTTATGCTAAAGTAAATGATATAATTGCAATATTCATTTCCACCTCAAGTCAACGTTCAAGGTGATAATGGGACCCAATATGGCTTGAATGGGAAACATCTGGCAGGCAAATCCAAGGAGAAAAGCTCAGCACTAAGAAAATGCAACGACTGCAAAGAGACATGGAGAATTCTGCTGCAGAGCAAAGCCGACCCAGCCACAGCCCTGCTCACCAGCTGCCTGAAAAGCAAGGCTCACTTTGCTGTCCTTCTTCCCCAGACTTCATCCGCGAGGACAGAAACACAAGGAGACTGTGATGCGGCACAGAGATCCCCGCAAGACACAACCACGGAGAGAACCACGTTAACAGCAGAAAGTTTCAGTAGTATGCCAGATGCCAAGAACCACCCTCCAAGGCCTCCAGCTAACCAAATGAACAGCACCAAACAGAGAAGGGACATGAAAAGGGCCTCAAAGAAGGCAGACCATTGCTACTGCAGTCAGAAAGGCTGCTGGAAAGAGTCTTTTGTTAAAGAAACCCTAGTGCTGTGATTAATACGTGACAGGAAATGTTCCAGAACACTTTGTCCATTTGAAATTCTGGACTCTGAAGAATTTTACTACCGAGGTTGGTGAAAGCTGGGGTGAATCAATATTCTTTGTGCGTCCACCGCACAGCTCAAAGCTGCCTGTCTGCAGCTTCATGGCTGCACGCACATCTTTCAAGCACTCTAAAAACTGTTCAGAGAAAATACCATAAAAAGTTTTCAGGCTGCATAAAGTTTGACTTTTCTTCTCCTTCTCTTACTTCTTTGTTGTTTTTAACCATCCCAACACTCTCTCCGTGCAAGAGCTTGGTTTCTTCCCACAAAGAACATTCAGCATCTCTCACTCTCATTTCAGGCAGAGTAATCTATTTAGACTAGGAATTTCCTTAAAGTCACTGAGAGTCCTTCAGGGGGAAGTCCTACACAGGGCTCCTCTGACACTAACTTTGCTGGCAGGTCCCCACTACGTCAAACTGCTCCTTCCCCTCGATCTGAAGCATCACCTCAAAGCCCACTGATAGCAGCTTTGTTTTTCTAAGTTACCTTTCCCTTTGCACTTCCTGAGAGTGCAGAGCAGATCCAGTGGTTGACACAAGATGACAGGATTAGAGACACTTGTAGCAATAATGAGATGGACAGTTAATGAGCTTCTAAGATAACTCGGTATGATCTGCAGAAACGTCACGCTGGACTGCAACTCTGCAAAGCATGTTCTGGTTTAATTGTGGGAATGAGTAAATCAGTCTGATTTGTTAAAAGGGAGTCCAGAGTAACATCACAAAAATAGTATCAATAATTGGAGTTTCCAAACCGTTCCAGAGAGGAACTGCGGTGAGCACTGCTTGGGGACTCGTGCAGAAACTGGGAGAAGACACAGCTGAACCAGCTCTAATGCAAGTCCCAGAGCTACTTCCCACATTGTGCAGCGCCTGTGCTAACTGCAGGCTCAGTCAAATGCTGTTTTGACAGCTTAAAACAAGAGAGACCGCTCTTCATGAAGGAATTCAAGCTGCAGCCACTGAATCGAAAAGCAACTCCTCCCCACCTTGCGTGCTGCCTACCTTAGCAACCCACCAGGCCTCAGAAATTAGGGAGAAAATCAGAGGAGTGCGACACAGCAGGATATTCTTTGAATTAAATCAAATTTGATCCATCTGTAATTCATTACGAAATGCATTGCAAATATTTGGCAGAAGTGTCGTGATCTTGGAAAACACACCTCTTTTTTATTATTATTTATTTAAACAAATCAAGAACAGAAAATAAGCAAATCACACCCACTACATTACACAGGAATGAGAAACAGCTATTCATTGATTAAATTTATAACAATCTACTGAGTTCCAGTTTTAGTTATTTAGGAGAATCAATTCCCAAATGCCATGGATCTGGGGTAAGAACTGGAGCGCAAACCAGTCACCACAGTAGGAAGGATTCCTTAAGAAAACACATATAATGGCATACACCAATTACAAGTTGGAGAATGGCTTCACCCAGTCATGCATGCTATCACAATAGATTATTTAATCCATTGCAACAGCCTACAGAATTACTCTACAGCTAAACAAGGTGCAAATCACAGTCAGGTCAAACAAAAATATACATTCACTAGCTAATCCCCGAAGTACACCATCCAGGTGGCTCACAGACTTGAACGAAGAGGGAAAGCCTGTCTGAAGCATTGCCGAAAGCCATTTCCTAGACTAAAGAGGCTCAGAGGTGGCTGTAAGAGCTTTCTTTCTGTCTTTAGAGGTCAACACCTGCCAGCAAAATCTGTGACGTTATTATCTGCAGCCTACAGAGACCTCCAGCTATACTCACTACCAAGCAGAAATGGAAGTAGCTGTAATCTCATTCCCTTGGGAAATTGTATCCTTTGATTTTTGACCTCCTGCAAGTTAGATTGTGCTTAATTATGTTTATTATCACTCCCATTATGCTCCGGCTCTGTTGAGCTGTTGCACAGTAAGAACGAGCATTACTTAAAAAGAGGAAGCACCTAAAAAGGTCTGCCATGGAGGTTTACCAATTTCCTTGCAGGTTTAGACTTGGCCATTGAAGTCACTTCCGGATGTAGGAGAAGCAGCCATGGGCACACCAACCCTCCTGCACACACCTGAAGCTGCACTCCAGCTTCCACTGATCTAACAGGGCCAGGATGTCCCCTACTCTGTTTGAAGCATTACTATATGTGCAGAATGGACTTTCCTACTCAAGGTCCCAAAACTGAACGCTGCCTTCTCTCAGAATGACTGGCTGCCAAAAGGGTGCCAGCTCTACTGATGGGGGTCAAAGGCCTGCAGTCCCATACTGTGCACCCTTTGGACTGTCCAGAACAGCAAAGTCCTCAATGCTCACCAGACCCCAAAGCTGCATCTGGTATTCCAAGGATGCTCTGGGATATGTGCAAGTGGGACATGAGAGGCAGGACAGGAGAGAGCTGGCACTGGCCAGATGCTCAAGGAGGACAAACATCTCTACACAGTATTCTTCACGCTGAAGACCTCTGGTTATGGGACAGGCACTCAGCACTGCCGCATTGCTGATTTCAGTTGCCTTGACAAAATGCTTAGTTAATATAGTCCATCAGGTATCCTGAACTTAGCGGACAGAAAATGTATTCTCTGCTAAATAAGCTATCTCACCATACAGGTTACTACAGGCTTCCTGGTGGCTGTCTCAGGACAGGCTACCAAACCAAAGATAACAGAGTTCCTTACATTTAGTATCATAGGCATCTTAGGTGGTGGAGTAAAGTCATAGAATGGTTTGAGTTGGAAGGGACCATTGAAAGTCATCTAACCCAACTCCCCTGCTGTGAACAGGGACACATCTACAGCTCCATCAGGTGCTCAGAGCCCCATCCAGCCTGACCTTGGGCATTTCCAGGACAGGGCATCCATCACCTCAAAATATTTCACACCTCTAGGTGCTCTCCAATGGTTCAGTCCTATGCACATTCAAGGTCCACTTCTGGAAGACAAATGTACGTGTTGGCATATACATGCTTGGGCACGCTCAGACTGTGCCAGTGTCCCCCAGCAGAAGATGCGTGCTAAGAAGATAAAGTATTTAAAAGGTAATGGCCCAACAGCCCAGATATCATCTTCAGAAACTGCGCACAGCATAAACCTTGTGCCAATGTATTTGCTCAAAAAAATGCAGTGCCTTCTTCCATTACATATGTTTATATATTTATATTTTATATTTATTTTTATACACAAGTATAAAATACAGAATATGCTTCTGGCTGTATAAGTATTGCTCTCATTTTTAAACCAAAGCTCAAATAAGGAATGCTCATGTTTGCCTACAATTATTTGAGGGTTTTAGGTTTTTCCTACAGAATGACAGATGATACTATCTTTTCAAACTGACAGAGCAAAAGAGATTACTGTGATAATCAGGTTACCTTACAGATAGAAAGAAAAGAGATTCAGAAAGATTCTTCCGCCTAACAATCCCCAGACTTAATATTTTCATCTGCTGGGTGAGCACTATCTCTGTAAGGTTTATTTGAACATATCACTTTCCGACTGAAGCGTTTTCTGGCTTTTTTAGACTTACTTTCTTGAAGGATTTTCAGCTAAAAATAGATTCCAGTTTCAAAGGACAATTGTAACTGAAATTGGAGAAGATAGATCAGGGCAATTTTGTTTACCTTATAATAAAAGAAAATGGGGAATATTCCACTTACTTGAATAAGAACTAAAATAACAACCAGCACAGAAAGGGAATAAAGCAGCATCTGTTCAGCAAGTTCATAACCAACAACTGCATTAATTACCCAGAGGCATTTCTAAGCCAGGAGCTGAAGTGGGATAGCAGAAAGACCTGGACATTCCTATTGGTAAAGACAGTCACAACAATAAACATTAAGGAGGAGTTAAAATGAAACATTATGAAAGGGTCTCTTAAACAGAATAATGGGAGGGGAGGAAGAAAAAAACACAAAAAAACAACAACAAATACCTAAATTTCCAACATTTTTCAACATACTTTTTTTTTTTTTTTTAACTGTTGCTCTGAAATAAGCACTGAAATGATGACACAGCAATGATATGGGATGTCCAGAAGAGGACACTGGAAGAAATTGGGGCAAAGCAGCAAAAGGACAGCAGTGGAGATTTAAAGTTCCTGGGACACAGAGCCCATGGACCTTACAGCCATGAGAAAGGGGAGCTCTGAAGTCTGAAATGACTGTGCTGAATAACCTGCCCTTGTCCCATAGCCACAACCAGGGTTCAGTTTTCCCTTCCTGTATTTCAGATGATGGCTTCCAAGCTCAAGACTCCAAGTTTCACATTTTCCATTTTTTGTTTCTTTTGTTTTATGTTCATTAAAGCCAACAACCCAACCATAAGTTCCTCCCGAACACAAATTTGATAAGAAGGGGACAGCAGTGGAGCAGCACCTATAGTCCTCAAAAGAGTGGTTTAAGCCCCAGAACAGAAAAAGGGCTAAAATAAATGTAAATCTTGCCTCTTGCAGCTAGCAAGTTGGACAAAATGCTTTCAGAGCACCTGCAGATCCCAAAGAAAATGCAAAGCAATGAGAAGATCCTAGTTTTAATTTCATTTTTCCAGGCACAGCAGCTCACCTCCACTTTTAATACCCTACTAGAAGCAGAGATTCAGCACCCACCAGCAGCAATTTCAGCCTGGGGAGGATCTGGCTCTTTCAGATTTCATTTCTTAATCAGCTCAGACACAATACTCAGCAATTAGTAAACACAGTGTTCAAATGAGAACCCCTTTGCTATCATCCAATTAAAAACACAATTAGACAACAGGGAAGCCATCTGCATGCATCTTCAAGCAGGACAATCCACAGAAGCTTATGCTCAGCTTTATTTTTTTTCCTTCCCTTTCTCGAATTTATGGGCAAACTACTTGTATTTATAAAGGTTGCCGGAGAGGTAGCACCAAAGACGTAACTCAATTATTTATGTGGACGTCTAACCTGAAGAACACCTCCAAGGAAAGCATCCCAGAGCTACCAAAATTCAGCCTGTAGCTTTAAACTACACCGACTCTGGAGTCTTTTTCATCAACTCTTTTTTTTCCCCCTTTGTTGAAAATGCTGAGTACTGAAAATCCAGCCACACTGAGTTTGACAAAAACTTCGTTAGAAAGCATCCATAATTTCAGGACTGCTGTGTCTGGTCAAAACAGGAGTGTAGATGAAAAAGCATCTAAATGTCAAAAAACATCATGAGATAATAAAAGTAATCCCCTGTGTGGGAATGGAGGATGAGACAGCCCCAACCCTGGGCTCCCTGTGCTATTGGAGTGCCCATTCCCCAGACCAGCCCACACATCAGCTCTAATATCCTGGCACCACAAGGAATGCCCAATGGAAGATCATTCCCATCTTGATTTAATGGCTCACGATGAGTGCTGAAATTACCGCAGCTCTTCTGCTCCCAGAGATTAAACTTTCTACCCTAATAAAACTTATTCTCTTCACATGGCAGCTGCTTTTGATGTCTTTTGGTGAATGATGGACAATGTTATCCCAAAGGCAATATGACGATTTCCATATAAAAGACAACTGGCACCAACTACGTGATTTGAAAAACACTAAATCAGATGAAGCCAAATGACCAAAAAGGTATTTATTAAATTTCATCTTACGTTTCTTCCAACGGTAATTAAAAAGCTTATGGTCAAAGACCTAGAAAGCACTAAAAATGATGCATACAAAGAGATCTTACTGAACTTAATGCACCATGAAACTATTCAACTGGACAGTTTAAATACTTTGCTGTAAAAATACACAGTATAAAAGCACGTTTCATCACTCTTTGTTTAATAGTTGAGATAATTAAAAAAAGACAGTATTTCCAAATATAAAAAATGAAGTATTTATGCTCTCAGAGAGTTCCTAGAATTACACCTTATTGAATACAATAGTACTAGACACGTGGAAGAAGCCAGAGACTTGCTTCAATTTTGTAATTCTCTTGATCCGTCCTTTTCAAAATAATATAAAATACCAGAGAAATCATATTTCTGTTCTGATTGACTTCTCATTTTACAAGGCTCAACATGTTTAAACTACTATCTTGCTGTGACCTGAAATATTCCAGGGTTGTGGTTATTCTACAAATGATTGTCAAGAGCAAATTTACAAATTAATCTTAAAGTAGCAAAAAATGACTGCTGAATAATTTCAGTGACTCTCTCCAGTGTTTGCACAATTATTTGCTTAATTCCCACGAGCCACATGCTCCACTGTCACAAAAAGCTGGAGGTGTAGCATAGGCTGAGTCTACACAGCGTATTCTTGCCAAATATAGAGGCTTTTTCCCTCTTTTCTTTTTTAAACCCCCATCTTATTAACTCTTCCAGTGCTGACACAAAGACATATTTTCAAGGCATCTCCTCCTTCTGATGCCTGCAGCCACAAGAGCATTCAAGATGAAGTGAACAACATATCTAAAATTCAGAGGGAGCAAAGCGGAGGTAAAATGACTATTAAGAAACCAATTTAAGGAGGCAGAACACAAGTTTTGCCACCAAGCACTCAAGCAGCAATTTTAAATGTAGTAAATATTTCAAATATTATGCTAATCTTAATTAAAACTAGAAGAACTATCAGTGGATAGAATACTAAAATGGGAACTTGATCACTGTTGCTGGCATCACTCTGCATACTACTGTATGCAGTGACCATTTCCTTCTTTTCCACCACTTCCACTTACAGCACACTTCAGCTTTGTTCTACTGTACCTTTTTCATTTTTTTTTTCAGTAGGGAAGCTAGAAAAAAAATAACACTGAACATACTCATTTTCCAAAATACTCTAATGAAGTCAGTAGAGAATCCAGGAGCTCAATACCATAAATACAGAAAAGAAACAGAACACATGAATCAAACAAACCCAGCTTGAATTGCATCTATAAGAAAAAATAAGGAAGCAAACAACAACCGATTCAGCAGGGGAATAGCTGAGAAAATATTTACTTACGAAAGGGAAGCTACAGACATATTTTGAGATCTGAGGAGGCTGTAATTGTTTCTAAATAAAGCTAGAAGTCCAACCACACGGTCAGCCAGCTCCTGAAAGGATTTGTAATTCTCAGCTACAAACGATGGCTAGGATTTTTATTGTTGTTCTTCCTCTGATTCATCCTTGGAACTAAAATACCCATACCAACTAATTTTCAAAAGGAAATATGACATGTGCAGTGGTGTTCTTTCATTGGCCACTGACATATTAGTAACTGCGTTTTTTCCAACTTTTATTTGACCTTTCTGGCCTTAGATGAGCCAGAAGGATAACTAAAGCTGTGGCACAAGCTCAACAGCTTCCAACAGCCGTCTTCAAAGTCTTCCCAGGCCAAACCTACCCATAGGAGGCTGGGTTGAGGAGCCCTATGAAAATCCAACAAGGACCATCTCCAAGTGGTGTTGTACTGCTGGGGAAGATGCCCTTGTGTGATGCTGTCATCGTATTCACACACAAAACATTCCCAAACACCTCTCTAAATGAGCCTGGTTCCATTTTCGGCAGGGTCCATGTTAATTCGAGGTAGGGCAACCACCTTGGCCTCGCTTACCTCCCCAGCATCATCCCCTCAAGTTCAGTACTGGGCTGCAGCAGCCATACACCAGCTGAAGCAAAGAAACTCTCCTTGGTCAAGTGGTAATTATAATTCTCCTCGTTACAATAAAATCCATTCTGTGATTAAACTTCAATCTGAGAAGGTTCATTTTCTCATTTGCAGAGATTTTATTAGTTTGTAGCCATGTCTACTTTTCCTCCTTTGAATTTATTCTTAAATTACTCTTTTTCTTATTCTTTTTTTCCCCTCTAAAATCCCTCTCTTTCAAGTGACATTTGCTAACATTAGTCTGATTTAAGACCTTTTAACCAACCCATTGCCTTTTACTTAACTATATTGCTTCCAACACCACTGGGATCTCCAGGCATTAATCATCAGCACTGGCTTTAGGCAATGAGTTACCATTTCTTTGGGGAACACTGTACCCCATCAGCTGATATGCTCCAAATGCTTTGCTCTAGTGAATCAACTCTAAATTTTAACACTTTCCATGCCCAGAAATGCTTTTCTTAAAATGTCTACTATGCAACACCAGTGGCCAACACCATGACTGAGACCTACGACAAAGAAAACAAACGCAACCTTATTTCACGCCCTTATGATGGGATTAACTCCTTGCTCCAACAGGACAAGGGAAAGGATACCCACGTTCCAAGGCTGACTCCTCATCTTGGAGCATCAGTTCAACCCCATTTTCTTGGCCAATTCAGTTGATGCTCTGGTCTCATACCCACCAGTGGTCTTATAGCTGGATGCTTTTGTTTGAAGCTCAGTGAGGCTGGACACCCCACCCACGCTTAGCATGGAAGTGGAACATGCTACCAGCATCTATTAAATTTGTGAAATTACATTACAACTCAACAAGGTCACTCAGCCAGGCAGTAAGGAGACAGGGATTAGCATTGCCTAACGAGCATGAGGCAGACAAAGCAGCAGTTCTGAATGCAAAATCATGTCCAGCAGGGTGCCAAGCGCTCCCAGCTGGGCACCCCATACATAACTCTACACCATGGGTTTTTCCTGAAACACATGTGAATTTTAAAAAATTAAAAGAACAAAAACATTTGTGGTGACTTCATCCACTTGAGAGTTGAGAGGCACTCACTCAGTTGTAGGTACTGCACATCAAATGCTGCATCTTTCATTTTTCCAAAGATGGAAACTACCATGCTCCTTTTGCTTATTTTGGATGGCACTGGGAAATGAAACAGGAGTAACGCACATGGACATTAACCTCACTTAAACCTGATGCCTGTCCCATCACAGGGAGCTTGCACAAGCAGCATTTGGCTCCATTCTGCACAACCACGTGGGACAAGTAGTACTGTTTTTATTCATTCCCAGGTGTTTACTGCCAGAGAGCCGAGGTCACATTCTCCGTCACAGTAAATCAGCACAGCCCCACTGCCTCCTGAGGAGCATTTGCACGAGGCCAGCACCTAAGGTCATCCTTCCAAAGGCATCCAGAGGGTGTGGGCAGGCACCTATGCCAGGTTTTCTGAATCCCAAGCACTCACCTACAAGGTGAAATTACTGCAGAGTAAACGGGAGCAGGAATCGAACATGAATTTGTAATTCCACGCCAATTTCCTATGTGAACAGATTTAATCTGCATCGCAAATAGCTTTTCATGGCTGAAGTCAACCCAGACCCAGTCTTTCAGGAGGAGAAGTCTGAGGCTCCATTATTATACATTTCAGCTCATGTTTCTGGCATATTTTTATTGATCTAGGAATGTGCATTTAGAAATACACTCTCAATTTCTGCAGGTCTGAGCCAACACATAACTAATATTCCCAGATATCTAGCAATGCAACGCAGACATGCTACCTACAGGAGCAGTTTTTCAAAATGTCATTAGTCGTCTTTGAACTCAACAGCCACATCCCCGTTAAGTTTTTTTGTCTTTTCTCTGCAATTACAGCGTAAGGCTCAAAGCTGCTCTCAGCAAATTCGGCTGCTTCAAGGAAATCAGCTGTGCAGGCCAAAAAGCCAAACATACACACACACACACTCACATGCAATTAAAATCAAATGCCTAGATGATCATTTCAGTTTTAATTAGATTTTACCGGGACTACGAGCTAAGTCAAGACTGCAGGCTGAGATGTTGATTTAAAGCTGTAGCTAATGTGTTTTATTGCCAGATTTGCTCATAGTCAAAGCTAATTATCCCTATTATGTTTACATGATTTTTCAAACAACAAAAAAAGGCATTAAAAAGGCAAGCCTGTAGAACGCAGATTGGCGTGCTAGTGCCTACATGCACGTGTGTATGTACCAACTACTTAAAACCTACATCTTCAGTCAAACAGGTAAAAAAAAAGCAAGCAGTTAGTAAATGAAGCAAGCGCGGTACAGTTAAACAAACATCTCACTCCCAAGGCCCACCAGGAAACATGTAATGCAATGAGAACATCCCACATTACCCCTGAAGACAGTGATACTGCAGATTGTAAGATCTTTTTAAGGTGACTAAGAGATGCTGAGTAATTTTTTTGTAATTATGTCCTGGAAAGTAAGTTAAAATTTTGCCCCTTATTGTTTTAAAAAAATGCCAAGAATTTTCAAATTGGTCAAAAAAGAAACAAAACAACAAAAAAACACCAAACAGCTCATTTTGAAGTCTTGCCTCTTTATCTCAAGGAGTTTGGACACAGCTTAGAGAAGCCTGCAGCACTGCTTTTCCCTCATTCTGAACCGAGGACCTGAGAGCACTACTTGTTTCATCTCTCTGCCCATTGCCTGGGCATTGTGCAGGCACCCAGTATCCACTGTTTGTTCCCTACCATAAGTTAAATCACAAAGCATGCAGTTGGCCAACATTTTCTCCTCTCTCCTATCAAAACAGATTTTATTTCACTTTTGTTTTGATTTTAAAAGGAAAACATTCTGGAGTAAAAACTGTACACTTCCCCACCAAAGAATGTCAGTTTTCTTTGGAAAAAAAAAAAAACAAAACAAAACCACTCTGAAACCAAACTGCTGAGGCACAGGGGAGCAATGCCCCATTGGTGTCCTCTGCAGGAATATCCCCACTGCATAGCCATGGGCGTGGCCACCTGCAATGGCCTTTTGTCTGACAGCTAGCCAGTTCTCTGGCAAAACTCACATTTTTCACCTTGCCCATTTTGCAGGGCATCCCTGAGCTGCTGGAGACACCTGCAAGGCTCAGGAAGCTGGAGCATGGCACAGCAGAAAGCCCACGTAAGCAAGGAGCCAGAAAGGGAAGAAGGCTCATGTTACCTCAACATACTGTGGCATCGCTACGCAGATGGACTCGCATTACTTGCTTCCAGCCAGGATGTCTTCTAATCTATTTATAAGTTCTGCTTACTTGTAGCTGCTCCCTTGCCACATGCAGGGAGATCACTCCCTGCTCATCCTTTCTGTTAGATGAGATGCCCATCAGAGTTAAGGCACGGTCACACCACTGAGCTGCCCAAACGGTACAGGAGCACCAGCCCCAGCACGCATAAAGACATGGGAAGACATGGAGAAGCATGCTGACGGGCTGCTGCCACACCACTGCTACAACGGCAACAGCTCACTGTCATCAGGCAAGCAAACCACTTCCCTGACATTTTTAGTGGAGTAGCAAAGCACGGGCTTTCTGCACCTCACTGCTATCAATTGCTTGTCAATATATGAGTAAGCCTCTTAAAAGCAATACTCCAAAACAGTTCCCAGTCTTCTGACTTTCATAGCATTAAGTAAGAAAAGGGTGGGAAAATACCCATAAATCTCACACACTTTGCTACAACCACCTGGCTCTGCTGGTCCAGCTCAGCCACACTGCTGCTTCAGACCCTTGGAGTCTTTCCTTGGGCACCCAGCAGAAAACAAAGAGCTAACATGGGACAAGACGCAAGAGCTCTTGGTATGAAGAACTGATGGGAAAACGTGCCCTTGAGAGACAGAGCTGGAGGCACATTTCAGCAATGGCTCACAGACAACCTCTGGGCTCACGAGGCCAGGGTTATTTAACAGCCCGCTGTGCCCATGGCATCAGGTGAACAGCATTGTGCACAGGAATTCTGAATCATCTTGCTCAGCCTGCCTGTAAACCACACCTGCAGGTGAAGACAAAGCATTTTGTTCTCTGCTATCCAACAAGATGTCCTTCCAGCAGCAACACCTGGCCAGGGTATCTGCTTCTGTTCTGCTCTCCTGCTATTTTCTGGGTTGTACTGAAGCCCACGAGCTCTTCAGTTTTCCAGCCACAAACAGAAGGTCAGGCTCCGTTCACTGAGGCCAAAGTCTTTGTTTGCAGCCCCAAATAGGACTGCATTAGTTAAGCCTTTGCTGCCGTTCTCAATTTTCTTCATTCACACTATACGCTGTCAGCCAATCGGGTTGAAAGAAGTTTGGCAACTGCTCTTGGACCTTTGTCCTCCACTGTTCCCTTTCCCCAAGCAGTTAAACCAACTGTTTTCCTTTCCCCTTAATGAAAGATACCACAGCATCACGCTGGTGCATAAGCAGAGCAAATAAACACATGCCTGTTTGGGAGCAAATTGGCTCCCACCCTGAGGATCTGATAGCAACTGAAGACTATGCACAGGGGCTGTATGCCTTCTATTCAAGCTTTTTTATATATATCACAAAGCACATCACCATCCAGCATGCTACACTTAAGTGACAAGCTGCTGAGGATTATATATCACCTAAACTTACATACTTAGTACCAATATTTGTTCCCAATGGGTAAAACAGGCCCTGTACAAGCTGCCATACACACCTAGCACATGTAGGAAGCCATCCCATGTACAGCTCACCAACATGACAATGCCTGTGCACCTCTGCCTCCTCACACCATTCTTGCTTGAAACATATCCCAGGGGTCAGTGCTGGGGCCTGTCCTCTTCAATATCTTTATTGATGACCTGGATGAGGGCATTGAGAGCACCCTCAGGAAGTTCGCAGACGACACCAAGCTGGCAGGAAGTGTCGATCTGCCTGGGGGTAGAGAGGCCCTACAGAGAGATCTGGACAGGCTGGATCTCTGGGCTGAAGCCAGTGAGATGAGGTTCAACAAGACCAAGTGCCGGGTCCTGCACTTTGGCCACAACAACCCCAGGCAATGCTACAGGCTTGGGGCAGAGTGGCTGGAAGGTTGTGTGGAGGAAACGGACCTGGGGGTATTGGTCGATGCTCGGCTGAGCATGAGCCAGCAGTGTACCCACGTGGCCAAGAAGGCCAATGGCATCCTGGCTTGTATCAGAAACAGTGTTGCCAGTAGGAATAGGGAAGTCATTGTCCCTCTGTACTCAGCCCTGGTGAGGCCCCACCTCAAGTACTGTGTCCAGTTTTGGGCCCCTCACTGCAAGAAAGACATTGAGGCCCTGGAGCGTGGCCCTCTCCCGTGCGAGGAGGGCAACGAAGCTGGTGAGAGGTCTGGAGCACAGGCCTTATGAGGAGCAGCTGAGGGAGCTGGAATTGTTCAGTCTGGACAAGAGGAGGCTCAGGGGGACCTTATCACTCTCTGTAACTACCTGAAGGGAGGTTGTAGTGAGCTGGGGGTCAGCCTCTTCTCTCTTGTAACTAGTGACAGGACAAGGGGGAATGGCCTCAAGTTGCGCCAGGGGAGATTTAGGCTGGACATTAGAAAACACTACTTTTCTGAAAGAGTGGTCAGGTGCTGGAATGGGCTGCCCAGGGAGGTGGTGGAGTCACCGTCCCTAGAGGTGTTCAAGAAACATTTAGATATAGCGTTGAGAGACATGGTTTAATGGGGTTATTGGTGGTAGGTGGATGGTTGGACTGGATGATCTTGTAGGTCTTTTCCAACCTAGCTGATTCTATGATTCTATATGGCAGGTTGCACCAAACGCTTTAGTTTACAGTATTCTGCTCACAAGCTGTCCCAAGGTGGGTTAACCCAACCCACACTGCCTGCATGGTTTTGTACATTGCCAATGTTTTCTTTACACCTAGTGGAAAGTTGACTAGGTTACCCATGGGTCCCTGGTGCCAATAAATGTCAGGCCTTGAAGCCACGTTGTTTGCTTGCAGCAGTATTGAAAGGTCTCTGATGCAATCATTCAGCACTGACACCATTTACTGACTCTGTAAAACAACCGCTTCTCGAACCTGATATCATTAATTGATCTTGTGGAAGTCAAGCTTAAAAGAAAGAAAAAGATCCATCATAGTAGCAAAGTAAGAATTCCCACTAGCAGCTCACCAACTGGATTATTTCCAGGTTTAGCCACAGCATTTCAGAAATCTTTCTGTGCCCAGAACTGATGGCATGTACAGGCTCAACATGCTGCTCATTGCTGGCCCCCTCCCCAGCGTCAGCCAAAATCTGTTCTCAAGGTCAGGTATGAGGTATAGCTTCAGACCACATCCTAATCCATACCCAGACATCCCCAAATGAAAGTATTTGGCCACTTCTTAACGACGGTCCAATACTTGTTGCTACCTGCGAAGATGCTAATGATACAATGGTAACCGTATTTTGTGTTTTATAACTCAGTGGTAATCCTGCACAGGGTTATCACACTTGTAAGCAGAATTTCAACTTTAACACCAAAAATGCTTCAAATCCTACAAGCGTTGTTGGAATGCTAGCACTGTATCCTCTGGAAAACACACCTCCACCAAAATACAAGTATTTCAGTAGTGTATATAATTTTCAGAAAAAAAAAAAAAGCCAAAGTGAATAAAATTGCAAGATAATTGCTTCTACTTTTTCATTTCCATATTGCCAAAACATGTCTTCCCAGTAAGAACAAAACAGCGCTGTTTAAAGCTCACCGCTTTATTTAGACATGTATATTGCTTGAATTATATTTCTATTTCTTTTATGCAGCACTGTTCTGTTGATATATTCCCAACGATTCATTATTTCCTAATTATTTTTTAATCCTTGCTATCCCATAAACTTGTGTTGCGGTTCCACCCAGCAGGCAGCTCAGCACTCAGCATTTGCTTGCTCCCCTGCAGAGGGATGGAAGAGGTAAAACTCACGGGCTGAGATAACGCACCACTCCACAACAATCACAACATCGGTGTTATCAGCACTACTCTCATCCAAAAGCCAAAACACTACACCATAGCAGGTAGTAGGAAGAAAGTTAACTCTAACCTAGCCATGCCAGCATATCATTCTATGGCATGCTCATTCAAACAAAAAGAGCACTTAAAATCAACAACACTACCATGAAATAAATACTACAGAAACACAATGATCCTGGCTACTTTTTAGGATGTCAAGTGTAATTCAGTCCTGACCTCCTCCTCCACGGTAGCCCAGCCACCAGAAATTTCCATCAATAAAAATACATACATCTCATCACCTAAAATTAGTCAAATACGGACACTAAGAGGATGTGCAAACTGGGTTATAAATTTGGCACTCTCAGATTCCAGGCCTACAGCCAGCCACTCAGACACAGAGCATATGCCCTGGACTAAGACTGCAACATCCAATCACACTAATTATTTACGTACAGAAAGGATGGGCTGTGAACCAAATCCACACGCTGTAAGCAAGGGTGGTGGAGGAATCTGCCCTAAACTGTCATGCTCTGAACCAAAAAGCTATCCTAAGCATTACTATGAGGATGGGATAACAGCATCATGTATGCCAAGAGCTACGGCACAGCAGGAAAACCAAGCCTGCCCGCACAGTCCATTGAGGAGACAGATTTATGGCTGCACACAGGCTCACAAAGTCATTAGAGACCCAAAGGCGTTGCAAAACAGAAAGATTGAAACAATCCTCTGAGTTGAGAGGGTATCTTTGTTTTCTTCCTTTATTAAAAGCATATATTTTAGCTGCTGATTCTTCTTCCAACCAATTTGATTTTTGGCTTCCCCCTCCTGTACAAAAAATTCCTCTAGATACAGATATGCCTCTGGCAGCAAGCTCACACATGAACACAGCTCTTCACCCCATTTATTTGCTGCTCTGTTCCTCATGAAGCTGAACCAAAGGATGCAACTGATGCACCTGACATATTTGTTTCCTACCAGTAGTCTTGGTTCCAAAGTTGTGGGTTTGCTGGTGTTTTTTGGTTTTGTTTTTCAATTTACTAATACCTGCCCAGGGCACTGCTAGAGTCAGCATCCCCAGAGGTGTAGAAGAAATACAGATGTGGCACTGAGGGACATGACTACATGGGCATGGTGGAACTGGGTCAGATTCAATGACCTTAGTGGTCTTTCCCAACCTGAATAAGTCTATGATTCTATTGCAAGAGGAAGCGACAGCAGAATACAAAGGATTTGCTTTGTTTTTACCCAAACACTGGAAGATGTTCCTTGGCATTGAGATCAGCCCTAATCTATCCCACAGGGCTGATATGGGGTGCCAAGACAGGGGAAAATCTTAGCAAGTTTCCCATCAGAAAAAAAAAAAGAAAATAAAATTTAAAAGGTAATACCCATAAAGCAACCACAAAGCGGTGACTTCCAGGCAGGCTAAGGAGAACACGCACCCAGCTCCTCACACCCTGTTTTCCTGTGCTCTTACATGGGTAGCAAGAGATGGAGATGAAAAGGGAAGGATGCCAGTGGTATCGGTGACATTCAGTTCTACGCAGAGCACTGTGAGGGTTTTCCATGAGGCACCAGCAGCTGAGTTCAATAACAATACCCACTGGCATAAAACGCCACCAGCACAACTTCCCTTCTTATGGGGATGTTTTGTAAAACCTCACAAGTGACAGGTTCATAGCCCTATTCATGAAGGGCGATAAAACCCTGCATTCTCATTTTGCAGCGCTCTAACTGAGAGCTAACGCGCCCGGCGTGATTTAAGTGCTGCAGGTTGGCAGTGCGATTGCTGCTGCGTGTGGGAAGAGCCCTCGTGCATACCGATAGCAGAGCTCCAATTCGGGAGGCTAGAAGTCCCCTAAAACTGCAAAGTGCTGCAATAACTTTATATGACTTCATAGGACCGCATTCCAAAACCCCAGCTATTTCCTAAAATAAAGTGCTTAAAGGAATTTCAAGGCTTCAATTACAGTATTTAAAAGGAAATGTACTGCTCGAGACCCTACAGCGCTCATACTCGGATGGAGCACTCAAATGCCTCCAAATTGGTTCCTGCAGAGTGAAGTTACGAGAAATCAGTGCAGCATTTTTTACTCTATTTTCCTGCAATTTTATGTGGTTGGGAAGTGAGAAGCATGTGGCAGGGATTTACGGTGATGCCCAGGGAAGGGGTCTGGCCGAAGACAGAGTAGGGACAAGCTGATTCTGAAGGCTGGGGGGAGACACACACACAAAGCTGTTCTGAGGGCAATCCAGAGGGACAAAACCCAAACCTTGCCTAAGGTCCTGAGCAAGGATGCTCTCCATGCTCTCCTGCAGCAAGGCACAGCTGTAGTGAGGGACCAGTGGATCCAAGAGGACCCAGGGACCAGAGAGAGCAACAGCAGACAGCCAGAAAGATGTTTAAGAGTTAATACAAACAAACAGATTTGGGGAAAAAAAATAGCAAGCTGCTATGGGATTATGGCATGAAGGAGGCTCCCACATTTCCAAACAAACCCATCTGCTGAAGGTCAGGCTTCCAGGGTAAGATTCCTCTCCAGCCCCAGCCTTGCATCGTTTCATACACATGCGCTAATCCTCAAGCAAAACACCTACATGCACCAAGCTTAAAGTGGTGAAAACAGCCGAAATCCTTTATTGATGGAGATTACATGAAAACCCAGGAGGAACGTACAGCTGGAGTTAAATTACTGAAAAATATAGGTACTCAATTGGGAAGAAAGTTGCTGTTGAGTCTTTTATCCTGTAAAATAGGTTTTGTAGTAAAACCAGAGCCTTCTCCAACTTACTGGCTTTAGGAGGTGGTCAGCAATCTGAATATCAGCTGCTGCTTTGACATGAGCTCAAGGCAACATCACACACACTGAAATGACATCACCTGGAATCCCCTTGGTGCAACACGCAGCACAACGGCACAGAGCCCTCCCTTCCTGTGCTCCGGACCTCTACCACTGAATTAACAGCAGTGGAGAACGCTCCCCCCCTTCCCAGCCTGCTCAAGGTGTGATGCTCAGCCACAGCAGAAATAAATGCCACTCCTAAATGATGACTGCACAGAACTGCTTTCCAGCAACATTTCTGCTTGCCTTTAACGCCCAAGATAAAAATCAGCATAGCAACATCCTACACCTCACCGTCTCTGAGGCAAGAATGATAAGCCAGATTTGTTTCAGGTTCCACTGGTCCAAACACTGCTTGGAAAAGTTATGATAAGATTTTATCACAGATTATTTTTCCTGCAGGGAGAGTGAGGCTGCTGAAGGAAAATACAGCATTGTTTGTGCTAACAGGAAAATTAATAAACTTGTAATTATCACCAGATCATTTCCAAAGGACATACTCAGAGGCACAAAGAACTGCTGCAAAGGGTAACAGGCTGTTCGGAGCTGCCAGTTGAAACTTTTAACATTATTATGTGATTTTTAGAGATATTTTCCAGCAGTCAGCCACACATATCTTGAACACAGACTGTGCAGGTGACCACAGAAGGCTATGGAGGGAGGGCACAGTGCAGGGCTCATAGTCCTGTGAACAGCGAAGAATATGCAGCCTTGCTTTCCGTTTTGATAAAAGAATGTGAGAATAGGCTTCAAGAGTGCAGAAAAAATCATCAATTTTTTGGTATATTTGCAACTCCATTTTCTGTCAACTTCAATACGTTACTTGCAAGTCTTTAAATAGAATGTAGAGAGTTGCAATCAGATATTCAACCCAAAAAAGACGTGATCAGATTCTTCTTACCAGATTTTTATAAGACTGCTTGTTCTGCTCAGGAAGAAGCAAAATCACATCTGACAGGTTCTTGGCAATACCAGACAAAGTATTCATGGGTAGGCCCATAGTCATATGCAGAAAGAAGAGTTGAACTCACCCAACTGGTGAAGGAGCTCTGTGGCCATACAGCACTCCTCTGGAAGCAGCCCAGCCCCAAGAGATGCTCTCCCTTCAGCAGCTGACCCTTACAGAGCCCAGGGTGGCTTCCCCCTGGGTCCACCCCTTCTGGCCAGCTGGGGAGCACAGGTGCAAACACTTTCTTTGCCTGTGCTCCCTAGGCAGACACAGCCTTTCACCAGGTGTTCCATCACCACTTCAAGCCCTGATCTAACAGTTCCCCTACAGATCTCTTACCAGAGAAAGATATCCCTTGCTTCACAACCACGCCTTATTCATGTTGTCACTTTTCAGTAGTATGTATATTTGTGAACAAATATTTTCAAGAACGAAGCACAGAAAGAATAGAATTAGATCAAAAATCTCTGACCTTGGGAACTCTCTAGGAATTGCAGCCACTTCTGTTGAACCAGACTGATGCATTAGTTTCACAAAAACAAAGTCAAAATATCCCACTAGTTTTATGTTGTTGTTGCCCGTTTATGTTTTGATAAAAAATGTAAAAAAAACTTAAGATGTGTTACTTATATACATTAACTATATTGTATAACTTATATGTGGCCAAGACAATTCCTCTCCACTCAGTGTGGCCCAGGCAAGCCAACAGGTGAGACACTCATGCCTTAAAGAACCTTGGTGCTTGAAGCCAGCACGGGCTCTGTATGGCAGCCTGCAGCAGTTCTTTGGGGCTTGTTCTCTCTCCTCTGCAGCTGTTGTCCAAACAGCCATGCCAAACACACGGGTTGAAAGGAACATCAAATTCCTCCATGTCTGTTTTCAGGGTTAAAAATACATAGAAAGCTCTTCCAATGCCTTGCTCAGCTAGAGAAGCATGGCTGGGCTCCCATGTTTGCAGTGTCAAATGGTATTTTTGTACATTTCTTTAGAAGTAAAGTCTTTAACAGTGAGAGTGAGGCACTGGCACAGGTTGCCCAGAGAGGTGGTGGATGCCCTGTCCTGGAGACAACTGAGGTCAGGCTGGATGGGGCTCTGAGCACCTGATGGAGCTGTAGGTGTCCCTGTTCATTGCGGGGAGTTGGACTAGATGACCTCTAAGGGTCCCTTCCAACCCTAAGGATTCTATAACTCTACAAGTACACCTCTGTATCATACTACAGGACAAATGTTTATTGGCATTTCAACTGTACTTGATCGGGTATTTTAATAACAAAGCATGTTTATTCAATTCACAGTAATAGCTAGACTGAGTCATTGTCTTCCATTCACGTAAATGGCTGCGAAGCCAAATAGGGGAGAAAAAGAGAAAGCTCTGCACAGCATGTTACAGTAATTATAATCCTTGTCCTATAATATCTATTTGTTCTGTATTATTTCTTTATTATTATTTTCTGTATCATTTTCATTTCAAAATACAACGTGCTCATCACATTTTGAATATATATATATATATATGTAATTTCTATGTTTTGCATAAAAAGTACTTAAAAATATTACCCACATTAAAGAAGGCTCTGGGATCTTGGGGAACTAAATGTACCAGAAAGTCACAGTAACAAGTTCTCCCTTTTTGTCCTTATTTTCTCTCAATTAATAAATCTTAACTTCCCTTCTGGATTGTCTGTTTGGGTTGCGGTTTGCGAGGCCTATTTTACCACCATTTGCTTCCTTAGTTCATTTGCACCTGATTGCTACTAAATAATCACTAATTCCCCTGCACCATTACCACTCACTGACTGCAAAGGTTGGCGGTTTGCTATCCAGCACACCCTGCATTAGCAGTGTCCCACGCATCAGGTCCTGCAAGGCTCCACACGCAGCTTGCTCAGAGGAAACCGGGACACGTGACTCCCTGGCCCTGCTCCTCTTCATTATCACCACCTTTGGGAGCACTTCCTTGGTCTGTTACCAACTCACCCGTCCTCATCTGTTACTAACACTTTAAATGCATCCTATCGCTGCAGAAATCCAACAGTCATGTCTGGTAAACATCTCTGTTCCTGTGCCGTTCCCTAGCTACTGAAAGATAACTCTTCACCTGCCCTTGTATTACTCCTTCTAAGCCTAAAACTACAAAACACAGAGAATAACTTAAGATAGACCTGGAAAGGACACCAAGACCATGTCTTCTGCAGCCTCCCTACACTATGGCTGTCAGCTGTCTGAAGCACCTGCTCCAAGAACCCTCAGCAATGACGATGTCACCAGGAGTGCTCTTCACGAGCCACCAGGTCACAGCCTGCCTCGAGTCCGGCACTCCTGCAATGGTCATAAGAAGCACACTTCATCCCTTTCAGTAAAAAAAACTATTTTTGCTTTGATGACAAACTCCTGTTGACTAACAAGAGCAAGCAGATCTCAGCTGCTCCTGACACAGCTACCCTAGGAATAATTAATGGCAGTTGTTCCATACTCGGCTGGTATGAATCACTGCCACTCCAGGGAAGTCAAGAGGCCAGAACTCTGTTCGCATTAAAAATATATAGATCCCCAGAGTCCTCTACTGACTTTTATCCGCCAGTGATCTAGAATAGCATCTTCTGACCAATCCTTCAAAGTCGCCCTTTTTCTCAGCCTCATCAAATTCCTCGCACCCACTGTGCTGCCGGGACTCGGTGACTTCACCCACTACACCCGTGATTCATCTGTAACCCTTTTCTCCCTTTGTCTGGTTCCCCGAAGCAGCGGCCAAGACAAACACAGAGCTTTCCATTAACCGCTTCGGGTAAGCACTGTCCTGCCACAAGTTGCTGACGTTCAGGCATTGGTCTAGGCGGACCAATTGATATGGAAATGAGCGCAATTACTAGCGTAAACAATCTGTTATTTTCCATGCGAGTCAGAACGTAAATCGCCGATGGTCCACTCCATTACCATCTGAAAAGGAGGAGGCAGCTAATGGGCCATATGTTAAAAAGCAGGTTACTTGCATCTACATTAGCAAATGAAAAGCAAGAGCGACAGCTGGGGGGTAAAGCTATGTCAATTGATCAGATCGCCGTTCCCCGGAGCTCCGTGCAGAGAACCCACCTACCAAACCACCAGAGAAGGCTGTGTCTCCGGATATCGACCTTCATTAGGAGTCTGCAAAATGATGATGCACTACGGGCGTCACCCAGCCCACCTCCTGCTCCACGTAAGAGGCTCTGGGCAGAAGAATACCATTTCCCAGAGCAGCCCCATAAAGAGCTCTGTGGACACAACGACACGCAAGTGAGAACTGAAGACCCAAATGCCACCAGACCAAAACACCAACCCAAAAACAGTGGCATCTTCTTATTGGTGGCTTACATCAGCATGGAGTGAGATTCCAGGTTTTTCCTGCATCACTGCACCACAAACGCCAGGTAGGATCTGGGGGGGGAATCCCCATCCTCTCCATCACCTGCAGCAATGGGGACAGTGGGACAGCTGGAAGCTCTGACTGATGCCCAGGCAGAAGGATAACGGCAGCGGGTTCTGCTTCAGCAGCACTGCTTTCATATCTTCTTGGAAAGACATGGCTAAGGAGCAAAGCAGACCTTCTCTCCCCAGTCTGCTAGTCTTTCCTTCTCCTTCTACTCCTGACTTTGTGCTTTTAAGAAATAAATAAATCCTAAGCTGTGAAGTCAAGCCATTCTCGAATGCACAAGCAATAGAGCTCGCAAAAAGCAATCTGATTACACTGAAAATGATGAGCTCAACAAGAAGCAACATGACACCAGAAGTGACCATTCAAGGCATGCTATAATAGACTTCACCACATGCATTATTTTTCACTCACGAAAGTGCTATTTTGTCCCACACCCAGGCAACATGTATCACCTGTATATGCCCACCCCAGGGGGCAACTCCACTGCCAGCCCTGGGAAAGAATCAATCTCACCACAAACCTAACTGTAGTTTTCTCCAACAGGATTTTTTTCCTCCTCCTTCACTGACTTCAGAAATGATCTTGCTCATCCTCCTTCAGCAAGGAAGAATGAGGCACTCAAATCACAACATCCTGGTGTTTGTAGCGACTAATAGATATAAACAGCATTTTCAAATCTGTCAAAATAATTTATAGTATCTCCCCAAGTTTCCTTTCAGTACATACAGTTGCCAAGTTAAATGGTTCTACAATTGCAAATCATTTTTGGGAACAGTCTGAAGAATGAGAGCATTCATCAATTGGTTTCTTCATATGGGTGGAAAGAATAATGGATGCAATATCAGCTACAGGGACATCACATTATGATACATGCCTTAACTAATTTGCAATCTAAAAAAAAAAAAAAAGAAGAAGAAAAGAGCATCATATCCCAGAGAGGCTCTTATCATTTGCCTACTGTTCTCTCGTTAGTCGCTTTCAGCACCTGATTAATTAATAATTGTTGCTTGGATTATGCTGCCCGGCAATTTCTGTACCCTGGCTGTGAATCATAATCTGGCACTAAAAATTTAATAGGTGTATTGCCATGCTATCTGAGATGCACCCCATTGAGTGTTAAATAACTTACTTTTTGTAAATAGAGCTTTTTTTTTTTTTTAAGCCTGAGAGCAGCATCATGCTCCAATAATTTTACCTGTCACCAATAGCAGTAATTAGCACTTGCGTTGTTTCATTGGGAGATTACCTGATAGAATCTCATTTTTTTTTTCCTCCCTGTTGTTTTTGTAAAGCCGTCAACTACTGTGCTGCATCTTCATACTGAGTTCATTAAACACAAGTGGTCAGCTGGGCTTTTTTGGTGCCATCTGTAAAGGCTGAGCCCTGGGCATCTGTTGGCTGCGCGCATCCACAGAACACCCGGGTTGGAATAGAGTTTACCAACCCTACCTACTGTGTCGCAGTCCACTGGGGATCACTTAACTCCTGCATTTGGAGCAATAACAGCGTCAATGCCCCACAAGCACTGCTGAGCTTCAGGTAACAAGGCTCTCAAGGAGTAAATAAAAATAAAGTTCCCTAAAATAATCCTAACAACAAAGTCCTGCATAACGTCAACCCGTTTCCCAGCAGCACTACAGGAATGAGCTGGGTACAAGCGCAGGGTTGGGGATCACAGAGAATTAGGGGGATGTGGACATGTTGCACAGGTAGGTCCAAGAGCAGCACCTTCTGAAAGCACGCAGGGCCATGATGCTCCCAGCATTTGCTTTTTGTGGAAAGAGAACTAGAAGAAATCATAAAGCTTTTAGTAGGGCTAATTAAAATGAGATTGCTCACAATTTCCAGCCTTCTACGTCCCTAAAAATAATACCAATAAAAAGACAGATTCTGAAAAATTAAAAGGAAAAAAAGAAGTTTTGGGTTTCCCTTGCTTTTATATCAGCCAAAAAAAAAATACAAAATATTGCCCATATGGCTGCATCATCAGCAGCAATAATTCTTGACAAAACCATTAATCATGAAACGTTTATTCAGCACATTTTGCCTTTCCTACCTCTGTGCAAATAACCCACAGATTAAAGCAGACCAGGCAGGGTACCCCACCACGATTAAAGGCTTTGCAAGAAACACAAGTGCTTGGGTACATCAGGTGACCTCTGGCTGCACTGAAAAGAGCTGACCCAGAACTGCAGTAAGCCCAAATGGAGCTGCCAGCAGAGAAAGGCAGGGACAGACCCCAACTCCTGAGTTGCCAGGGCAGCCCTGAACTCCTGTCATTTGCACCAGGCAACCAGATGCCTTGTCTCAGGGTGATGGGTAAGTATGAATTTTGAATGGTTGCCTTTGTTTGTTTGTTTGTTTTTAAACCAGACCTGAGTAGGAGGATGGGATCGGCTGCTCGACAAAGACGCTTCTCTGTGCATTCCGGAGACAAGCAAATTGGTGAAGAAGCAAACTCTCATCATCTCCGGGAACATTCTTCTGACTTAGAGCCAAAATAGAAGCCCACGATGCACGAAAATCTCCTAGAACACATTGTTCACAGACCTGTATGAAGCTGAAAGGCCTCCGTGATGCTGGAAGAGCCTTTCAAACCACGGACAGAGCAAGGAGGAAGGACAAGATATGAAGCAGAGCTAAGACAAACTCATGGCACGCATCACCTGAGAGCAAGAGGGGCCTGCACAAAGCAGAGACCCAAACCACAGCTCCAGCAAGCAGAAGTTTGCATAAAGCAGATGCTGGCTGACCTCTGTGGCAGCGCTGCAGTATTCTTTTTTGCTGCACTATTATCTTCCCATTTATTTTCAGTGCTACGAAGTCCAGTGTGGAGGCTTTGCAGTTCTTATCACCCTGCACTGATCCTTCTGATTTTTATTTTTACTTCTTTCCTGCAGCATATGGCCATTGAGGTTATAGCCTCTCTCGCTTCTGGGTCCAGCTTTATCACCTTATTTTTTTTTTTAAACACCAAAATCTATACGGCACTTCCCTCTGCAGGCCTCTCTCCTGTGTGCACAGCAGCTTTATCTTCTCTTTTTGCCCCAGCGGCTCTGGATGCCCACCTTGTGGGCAGTGGAAGCCTCTGAAGCAAGGAGAAACCAACCAGAAACTGCCATGCACACCATCCTGCTCACCCAGCAGGCCTGCTAGCCATGCCGAAGGCACACATGGGATAGAAATGCCACAAGCAGGCGAGGAAGCACCAGGAGCATCCTCTGAGCTCCCCAGTGGAGGACAGTTCCTTTTCTATCCCATCCCTACACAGGAGGGCAAGCTGAACTGAACCGTTTTAGCACCCGTTAAGGAAGTGAGAAATGATGGTGCTTGAAGCAGGACAAAATACGTTCTGTCTACAAAATTTCAAAGGAGTCCTCTTCAATGCTGTCCTTCTCATTCCCTTTCCTCTCTTATAACAAAGGGGAAATTGTCACCAAGTGCTATTTTTTAAACAGGAGTACAGGAGTTAAACAAACAGTTAAGGTTTGATCTCCAGGTAATGTAAATCAGAGCAGCTCCATCAAAGTAAAATCTATTTATACCAGCTGTGGTCCTTGTAATGCAATTTCAAAGCATTCTTGTCATTTGCTACTGGCTTTACCAGGGGCAGAAGGCAGAAAACACACCGAAAGCCAAAGGAAAGAGATAGTAATAGAGATGTGTTAGTGATGATTGCAGAATCAATATGACGGCGCTGGAGA
This sequence comes from Numida meleagris, assembly GCF_002078875.1. NCBI lineage: Eukaryota > Metazoa > Chordata > Aves > Galliformes > Numididae > Numida > Numida meleagris. The sequence goes on along the minus strand of NC_034413.1, from coordinate 37,704,232 downwards.
CTAAATGGCAATGAATCATCTTGTTAAGCCTGGGCTGTTTACCAAAAGTAAAGGAAAAATAAAAAAAAATAAAGCAAATAACCCAAAACCAAATTGATGAAGTGACTCACCCCAGCCCCAATGGCCGCTCAACCTGGGACATGGCACAAGGGACAAGGGGATGGACGCAGGCATCGGGACAAGGGAACATGAGGATGAGGACATAGGGATGTGGTGCCCTCCCGCGTCCCCGGGACAGAACAAGGGCCACATTGTTTGCGGCGCTCGGGCAGCCAGAGGTCAAACTGCTTTTTTCTTCCTCAGTTTGTTTCTAGGAGGCAGTTACCATCATTCATTTCAGCATTTCAAAAAATAATAACAACAACAACAAGGCGGGGGGAGTGCCTTACGATGATGTGGGTGCAAGGATATGCAGGGAATGAGGAGGAGGACTGTGGCCGGGTCCATAAATCAGTGACCTTCTGCACTGGGGAGTTCTGGTGTGCAGAGTCCGGCTACTCACTCAGTGGGGATGGAAGAGGCAAAACCAGAAGCGTTAGGCTTATGCGTTATTTAACAGTGCTCAGTCATCAGTCAGAATGAATAAAGCTGCTTGGTAAAGAGGGGAAAAAGGTAGAACTTGACATAAGCAAGGACGCAGGTTGGACGCCTCCTGAAAGGCTGGGTAATGCAGAAACATCTATTTCTGTGCTCGCTGTTGAGTGCTATTAGCACCACATAGGATGTTCATGTCGGGACCAGAAAGGGAAACAGCCTTTGGCCGAGGGTTATTTGTTTGCAAAGAGGAAGCAATGGGAATTCCAAAGAGCACCCTATAGGACAGCTCTTCTGATCACAAGGAGTGCCGAAGCAGTGGCTTTCTCCTCCTTCTCTGCCACTGTCACCCCCAAACATTTCACCCTGCTTTGAAGACAGATTATGAAACCCTTAGACAACTGGAATACACAAACTGCTCTTTCTCTGCATCTAGCACGTTTGGTGTCCAACTGGAGCAGCTCCAATGAGAGAAACTGATGTTTTTGTGCACAGTTATCTACCCTTTATGCATTCATGTAAATACATACAGTTATTATGCATATATGCATTAGTTATCACCTTAAAGGTCACATTTTCACTTCATTTCAGAGCAAAACACAGGTCCCTGCCTTCCCAATTTTAGTTTCACAGACTGGATGTTTTTCTGCAGAGACCTGCATCTGGCTGATTGGCTCTTGCAGGAAGAGGCTGAAGCTTCTCAACAGGAAGGGCTGGCGGGCTGGGTCCCCGTGTGACAAACAGATGGGCACAATTTTCCGGTGGGAGGTTATTTATACATCTGACGGATCATCAAGACATTCTATAGTAATTGTCACACCACCAATCCTTTGCCTGCCACAGATCAGGAACTGTAAATAAACTCCCAAGGCAACAGATACCCTGGTGCGGGCTTTAATCTATCAAATATGGTAATTGTTAGCACAATCTAATGACTCGCTGGCTGGCAAATTAATCACTCCGTCTTCGCAGCAAGGTGCATCTTTTTATAACTAATGCTTGGCATGTGAAGTGTGGCTAATAAGATACCTCTGGTTTCAGAGCCTCATAACATCCCCCAAAGGAGATAACTGCTCACATCCCAAAAAGAAGGAACCTGGCAGTACAGACCATGGCAGCTCACTGCAAAATGAGCAGGACAGGACTGAACTCACCAACACGTGTGATCTACAGGGCCAGAAGGGTTACGGTCATGACATGCGCAGAATATGCACCTGAGAGGTCAAAATTAATCAACAACAATAGATTTGAACCATACATTTCAGACAATATGGGTTCAAAGCCCATTGGGTTTGGCCATGCTTGCAGATCCTCCTAGCAGCACCTTACCCTGCAGCTTAAAACCTGTCACTATATATAAAGTCAAACAAGTAACACAGAATAACCCCAATGTATTACTTTCCGTATACAACTGCTTGTTTAAGAAAAGGAGACTTATTAATCAGTTCAAACAACAAGCATGCAGTCCAATGGCTGAGGCTGCATCTACTGAGTCAACATTTGTATTTTGAGTTTAGTATTCCATTTCTTAGTTAAACTCTGTTGGCTGCACGAATAAGCTTTGTACCTCCTTGAAAAGCAGAGAACACCTCTTCAATAAGGCTCATTCTTAGATTCCCATTCCGCCCAGCTTTTCCTAACAACCTTCCCTCTGACACCAGCGCGACACCAGCTTAAGAACTTCACACCTGTGTCCCTGTAACTAGCTGTTAAGCTTTACAGGCTCTGGGAGCAAGGGAAAAGCAAAGCTCGGGCACAGCTCCCAAGCCCAATGATGCAGATGAGGCTGAGGCCACACAGCTTTGCATCCGGGCTGGAGGGGCCAGGAACAAGCTCAGCAAAGGCCATGCAGCAGTGACACCGCACACTGGGAACAGCAGCACTGTAAGAAGCAATTCCCCAAGAGGTGACAAAGTGGGTGAGACAGCACACAGCTCTCCTCTGAGACCAGTGCAGCCACCTGCCTCTTACTGGTACCGATGTGACAAGGGAGCATGCAACCCAAATGTCACACGGTGCTGAAATGTCTTATTTGACCTCTCTGCTCCTTCAACATTGCTCTGGGCAAAACCAAAAATGGAAAAGGCCATCATTTCTACAAGGGCAGCCCACACCTCCATGACCTTTCCAGGCGCAGAAAAGAAGAAAAATCACGTCCCTCTCCTGCTTGCAGCCCAATCCCACACAACTTCTGCGCACTCTTAAACTCATCCTTCCTCACACAAAGCACTGACATCAAGCTTTAAGCACCATCTTGCGTACCACAGAGGCTTCACAGGTGCCTGTGGGCAACCAGTCCTTGACTGCTCACTGAAATGGTTTGGAGTCAAAAGAGAGTCCTGTCCAACCCCAGAAGGACTGCCACACAGTGTCCAGCAAACACACCTCAAACACAGCAAATCCCATGTGCACAGCTGGATCTGATCAATTTTTTTTCCCACAGAAATAAGTCCCCAAAGTCAAATTCCAATGCTTTCTACTACCTCCTAGCACAACCATACAGGACACTGTGGATCCTAATCCCATGGACAACAGCACTGAGGTCAATCCACCGGAGAGGGCTCAAGCATGGAGCCTTCAGCTGAAGACACCCCAGCGTAGGTTTCCCCACAGGTATCTGCTCACCTCACATGGTGAAATCAGGTCTTCTCTCTTCACGTGATGTTTTGTCACACTGCTTCTATATGAAAGAGTGATATTTAGTCACTAATTGCTCCAATTTATTACTGTAGCCTTGCTTCATTCAAAACATCATTTAGACCCAAGTTAGGAACTACATCTGCTTTAATCATAATATTCTTCAAAGAACAAATCACAGGCAGACAGCAGCCATTTTGCCATCATCTGTCTTCCCTTGTTGCCAGAACCTTTCCAGAGCTCCCTCATTTATCACTCCGATAGTGATCATTAGCTCTTCTCATCCTAACTCAGAGTTAGCTCTGTAAGAACTTCTGTCCTTTGTACAAGCTCTCTCTTAAAACGGGGCACTGGAAATCAGATACAAATAACCCTACATGCTCCTGGATAACGAACAAATAAGCCAATTTTAAAGAAAAAAAGGTAAGTAGTCAAATACTGCAACTTCACCCTCTTGACAACATCTGGATTCTACTCTACTTCTACTTTCAATTACCTTATTAAATACACACCTCTAAACAAGTCATTCCGGGCTAGAGTTGTGGTGATTTGCTCAAATTGAAGAAGTGTTTAAATTTAAGCTTCAAAGAACGTATTAAATGTTTAACCTGGACCACAAACACACGAGCTGTCCTCTCAGCACAGGAACAGATGTAGTTGCATTCCTGAAGGAACTTCCCTTTAGAAGCACAGATGTTTTTTTCTCTCCTCTTTGAAAGAAAGAGGTGCCTTCCCAGTCTCAGCTTATGGTCAGATACCACTTGTTTTCCAGTTTTATGAAGTGTTTGGACAACCATTTCAGAACATAAGGATGTTTTATTCCACTTTTTTTTTTTAAAGGACCAAAGATAAAATGTTGATTGAAAAGGGTAAAAAGAAGCACGTTCCTTTCAGTTGTTAAACTGAGGAGGTCTGAGAGCTCAGCTGTTGGAGAAAAATGAAAACAAACAAACCCAAGAAGTTTTCTCCTGGAAAACTTCAACTTAAACCTGACAAGACATCATAAGTGGGGAAGCTATTAATGCAAAGAAGCTTGACTGGCTTCAGAAATAACCTAAATACGGTGACACACCATTAAAGTGAGCAAACAAAGCAACCAGCGCTCTCTGAATTCACATCTGTGGACGTTAATTTATTCGAGGTCATGAAAACATACAAACTGAACGCTTCAGGATCCAACCCCCACCTCTTGTCTCATTGACCCACCTTCGGCCAACAGCAAATGGTCCTTCCTGAGCAAATCAGAGGGCCCTGAATATTGTTTCTGTCAGCTCTTCTCCATGGCACCAGTGCTCCCATCTCACAGTGCGATGCTCATCCCACCAAGCATCTTATTTCCCCCCTAAGCACACATTTTAGTATAGCACAGGGATTTCCATACAGTGCTTGAAAACAAGACAAGGACCCTCCACCTGTTTGCAGCCCCACATTCTACGTAAACGCAAGGCATAGCAAATTGCCATGTTGCCTGTAATTATTTACTTTATTCATTTTGACTTTCTCTCCTTGATAACCTCAATAAAAGCTTCGGCTGTGAACAGATTTCACTGCTACTCTCCTCACCGACTTCAGGCACAAAGCGGCACTAATTAATGTGAGAGGCTAACAGGAGGGAAGAAAGCGCACACAGACACAATCGTCTTCCTGGGGAGCTATCTTGGGAAGAGTGGGATACAGCCCTCGGCTCAGCCAGCCCTGTTGATGCAACAAAGAGCTTCTGGCTTGGCAGCGGAGAGCCCAAACTGTATGGATGCAAAGAGCAGAACGGGGAGGGGAAGAAGAAAAAGAAAAGGAAGTAACTCTTTCTTTTGCTGGGAGGTCCTTACTATACAAAGCTTTCATGCTGTAAAGAAAAGTGCTATTGAGGGAAGGTGAAGGGGACCAAAATGCTGGGAAGCAAGGGAGCAAACACTGCAGCATGCGCTGCAAGGGGCCAGGCCTCCAGCAGCACCAGCCAACACAGAGAATGTGTGGCACCTATCTTTAAATGATGAGAAACACTGTTTTCCTGCCATGTCTGCTGACAACCTGCAGGAGCAGGCCAGCTCCCTACACCACCCACAGCACCCATGCACAGCACAAGGTGATGTGCTGCACGCAGGGGGAAGGTTGGGAGACTCGCATGGACCAGACTTGCTTTTCCATAAAAGAAGCAATAGAAATTGAATGAGGAGAGAACAGAGCTCAGTCCAATAGGTAAAAGTGCCATGAGAGCCCCAGGCTGTGAGTACTCAGAGCCCTTTGGTCCACGAGGCTTGAACCTTAGGCCACCCCTCGTAACAAATACTACTCAGGTTAGGATGATTTTCACCCACCAATTTCAAAACACTTTGCAGACCTGAGGAAATCTTGCTTTTGCTGTTTTTCTGTTTGTCCAAAAACCATGATATGCATGAGGGAAAACCCTGGCTAAAGGCTAAAGAGGGGGGCAAAGGTTTAACCATGAGCATCCCAGTATCCCCAAGCCCTTAGCTCCAAGGAAGCGTACTTCCGTGACACCCTATGAAACGTGAGCCCTCCCCTCACCACAAACAGCATTTATCTCCCTGTTTCTAAAATCCTGAGATCTTGACAAGTGACAACTAGCCATTTCCAGCACAAAGAAAGAAAACATGTTTTCTGGCTCCCCATGCTAATTATACTTTAAAAATATGTAAAATGGAGACACAGGAGGAAAAGAAATAGAGAAAAAAAAGAAAAGAAGCCGTGTTACAATAGCCATGCACTGACAGCAGACACAAACTAATTATTTTGTGTCTTTCCCAGCAAGTTCCATTCAGTTAGCTGCGCCGCTGGGTTCAAAAGGCCTATGCTGGTTTACGAAATCACCATCCCATGATGATGCATGCAGAGACACAGGGGAATCTTAGATTAAGGCTCAACTGCCTACTATTGACCAAATATTGAAAGAAGAAAGGTAGAGGAAGGAGGAAGGCACTCAGCATGCAGATCTCAGCTGTGGGAGAACCATTAGCTCCCGCTCCATGGGGCCCAGCATGGTGCAGCACACACAGGACACGTGCATCAGCACTCGGCACCCAGGTGGGACCTGAAACCCTGTGGTCCAGCCAGACGTGATGCTCTGGGGGTGCACAGAGCCCCCTCTGCTCACTTCAGGACAGATTTCCCAGGACTGAGCAGCCAGCTACACTCAAGGGCCCATCTGGTTGGAAGGCCCAGCTGTGAGCCTCCCCATGTGGGGGATTTGCCAAGCATTGCCTTTCCTCGGAGCAGTGAGATGGTCTGAGTTGTTAGGACTGTCAGCCAAAACAGCAAAAGAATGAAATAATAATAATAATAATCCTGAGAAAATCTTGAAAAACAAAAAGACCAAGTAAGTCTTCAGTCTTCCTAGGCCATGGGGCTGGATGCTAGAGCAGCAGCGGGGCTGCGCTGAACTTCCCCCACACAGGTGTAACCACACATTTTCCTCAGCATCCCCCTGGCACTGTCAAAAGTCATCCCAAGTAACCAATGCAAGAATAGGAGACTTCTATTTCCCTTGGTCTCACCTTGATTTTCCTGCAAAAACACATAGCAAGCGCACAGGGGTAACATAGCAACTGTATTTCAAACAATCTGACTCAGAAAACATAACAATACTACAAACTTCAGGAGTATTGCTGTAACAAATTACTTAAAATCTAAACAACCTATAACGAACGTAGAAGGCTGACTCAATGGCAAATGCATTCTTCCTTTATTCATTTCTGTTAAAACACATGCAATCATAAAAGCAACAGATGATTAAATAGATGAGCAATACGATGCTAGGTAAAAGGAAGCCACTTACTGTATCAGTAATTAAAATAAGAATAATGAGAAGACTGCTTTGTAAGTTTCATTAACTTTGCTCTACTAAAACACAGCTTCTGCATTCTGCAGCTTACCAACCGTTTGCTTCTGCTTTCTTTGCTAACAGCCACGAGCACGCACAGGCCTTCTTAGGACAATTACATGCCTTTCAGGCGCAAGAACTCTCATAATCAGAGGAAAACACAGCTCAAAAAGTATACCTTCACACCTGATGCCTACACACAACCTGACTCTGCTAATCGGGACCATTTCTTTCCTCCTGAAAGGTTTATGCTTAAGTAAAATGGAATAAGCATGTCCAATTGTTATTAGGAAAAAAAGCAATCATTACTCACGATTAAAAAAAACCACCAAGATAACAGACATGTTAGGATTCTTATCACAGCCAAATGATAGCATATGCAATTCACATTCCACTGGGGGGAAATTAGAAAATGGAACTGGGAAGCAGTGAGAAAAAGGTCTTAAAAAACCAAAACAAGACCACTGCAATAGCAATCAATTGAAATGGGCATTTATAACCTGGACTGGCGCCCAGGCAGGAACAGAGGCAGCTGCAGCATGCCATGCAGCATGGAAAAAAAGTGTTTACCAAAGAACTGTAATGAAACATTGGTGTAAGTAGGTATGCAAATATTTAGGCGATGACAAAGCAAGTAATACAGTATCGTTCCTTTTTTTTTCTTGCTGTCAGAAGCTCTGTGCCCTCTTCAGGGGCATCAAATGCTGCACTACAAGCCACACCACCTCCCACACGTTCAGCACTTTCAAGCCATATGCATACACGAATGCACGAATATATGCTCCCAGCACACTTCTCCCTCCACAGAACCGAAGTGCCACTTTTAAATATTTCCACTCTCCTTGCTTTGAATTGCTGGAGATCAAATGAGTCAATTAAGAGCTGTGTCTTTTTTGTTTGGAGGCGAGATGAAGGTAATTTGCTGCTCCATGCATCTGTTTCCTCATCAGCACAGTGAGGACCGGGCTAATTAGGGGAGGAAAACAATATGGTCATATGGATAGGCCAGATTGCCCGTCACTCAGCTCTTCAGTGGGCAGGTTGTGTGGCGAGGACGGCGAGCAGATGAGCAATCTTCCTCGCCGTGCCTCCAAAGAAAGGGCTCCAGGCACTCAGATGGCCACACGAGTATTTTTAGCATTAATTCCACAGGAGTCCTCACCCATGTGCACACAGCAAACGTGGCTGCAGAGCCAGGCAGCCAGGTGCCAAGGTTCCTTGCTTAGTGGATGATGGCACCAATGGGGACACATTGCACCGCTCTCCCTACAGGTGGGCACTGCTAACCCACAAGTAGAATACATTATCAATTAACAACAAAATTGCTTTTTTCCCATCCCTTTTGGTTTCAGTAAATTCAATCAGGGGCATGCACTCATTCTCAAACAGCTCAGACTTTGCAGCATTGACAGACCTTGATGCAACGACCATAGGGTTGAGTGCCTCGATTCAGCTGTACGCTGCTAATCCCAAATTCGATGTCAAAAATTATTTTGTTGGTAAACTGCGCAACATGCAAGGGCGTGAGGAGAACAGTGCTAAGGCGACAAGCTAGAGATAAGTGATTTCCAGTTACTCACATGCGATCACACTGCAGTCTTTCTATTTATTAGGAGGAGATGCAGAATATCATAGGAAGTTCATTTATTTCCTGGCCTGTAAAATCGAGCAGCAGTATACATTATGTTTACTACATCTAAGCTTTATTTGCTACTACAAAATGAAATGGTATAAGGTACAAAAAGTGAGTTAACTTGCATTGAGCACATCATAAAGGCAATCAGCCTAACCATGGGCTTTACATCTCCCTGTCAGCTACCACAACATGCAGACTGAGTGCTGGAGACTGCAAATATAGCTTTTTTTTTTTTTTTTTTAAAAAAAAAAAGAGTATTCCCCACAGGTCTCTGGTTTTGCATTGATCACACCAACCAAGTCTGCTCCTCAAGCAGGGAACAGTTTTGCAGGGCTTGCTAAAATCCAACCGAGCCCAGAAGAGGCTTTTAATGAAGTTCTCCTTTTTTCCCCACTCACCCACAAAACCTTTTAAAAGCCTGTGGGGAGCCGCTTGATGCTCCAGCCCCAAATAAGCCAAGTTTCATCCCAGATTTTGGCACAGGTCCCACCCTAAGCCTTGACCCAACTGCTCTGCTTCAATAGGGGCAGCTCTTCGCTCCCATTCCAGGGCTGCAAAGTCTCCATCAGTCACCAATTAATCCAGATCCCTAAATCATCAAACCTCCCAAAGTGTGGATCAGAATGCAGAGATCCTCCAAACTTCCGATCTTGACCTCGCCAGATCTCACAGAAATTGTGTTTCCTAATTACCAGCCCTCACAAAGTTATTTATGCAAAACCTAGAGCATATTTAACCCTGAACGTTATCTGATGATGTATACTGGTCAACATGATGTCAAGAGACAGGGGTTGACATTTCAGAGCGGCTATGATTATACACAGCAGCATATGTGAAAACAATTAGCTAGCAGGTCACCTTGCTATGCACTCAGTGGGAGCACCCAAACTACTTCAACAACGTTACCGCACCAGGACCCCACCGAATTAAGGGCAGCAACTACGTTTCATACCTTGCTGCTTATTAAAGCCATTTGCATTGTTCCTTCTACATGCGTAAATATTAAAACCTGTCCAAATGGTGTAATCAAATTTAGCAAACTAAGCAGAAAACCTCAGTGGCAGGGCTGGCAAAGCAGGCTGTGTGCTCCATTAAGCAAATCCAGGCAATAAAAGGCATCCTCCCCAAGAGCAAACCCTTGGCTGCAGGTCAGACAGCGGGGCACAAGGAAACCCGTGCTCTGCTCACATGTCCCAGGACAGCTTTTCCACCACCACCTTGCAAAAAGCATAGCAGGACTTGCAAAAATATCCAATACCTAAGTAAATAATGAACATTTTTAAAAGTCCACAACTTGCAAGGGACCAGGCGTGCCACTTCAAATTAATAAGCCTTGAAAGGAGGCTAGGCTGTCACGTCAGGCTCACCGTGGCAATTAGAGCACAAGCGCCTAGGCTGCACAGAGCAAGCCACAAACTCGCTAAGCCTTTGGCTAGGAAATTCAGAAGAAAGCCTGCCCTGCAGCCAGGACATAAATAAACATCTCAGCACCTCTGACAGATCAGCCTGCTACCTCCTACTGGCAAACAAAACCAAGGGGTCTCCAACACTGAGTGCGAGCCCTGGAAATTTTAGCAACGCTACGCATTAATGAAAAAGCAAAGCACAAATAGCAGCTGACCGAAGGGACGCTTGGGCTTTAGGAGATTCCTTCAGCCCAGCCGACACAGAAAGCATTTCAATTCTGGCAGCTTCAGAAGTGAGTGCCAGCATGAATTTAGATACTTGGAAACATTCAGAGTCTTCCAATTGCAGTTTCACTAGGAAATAATGAAACCGCACACAATCAAATCATTATAAATCAAGTTTTTGTGCTCAGTGGAAGACAATGCTGATGGATTCGTGATCTGTGCTGTTGTAATCGAGATAGTAATAATTCCGATGCACTGATTTGTTGTTTTCTTTTGAAAATCTCCAAAATTTGAAAGTTTCCAAAGGAATGCCTGCTCGGGAATTTCAGCTGAGCTGAATGCTGTTTGCAGCTGACACTGTCACTGTGCTTTAAGTCAATTAGGAAGACCAGAGCCAGATGGTTGAAAACGACCAAAATTACACAGTACATTCTGTTTATTAGTTAGGATTATTATTCAGGCCATAATTGCTTTTCACAGATTATTTATCGGTATCTACAATGACATTTAAGAAAATTACAAAGTTTGATACAAAACTTGCATTTCTCATATGCTCGAAACTTTTCTTAAATGCTTGAATTAATTAAAGGGAAAAAAAAGAAAAGGAAAAAAAAAAGCAACCAGATCTAACTAGCAAGGCACAGTGATTTTGGGACTCAACTGGAGACTGCAGAAGGATGCCTGTGTTTTGCAGGGATGGAAGGATACTCAATGCCTGCCAGACCCCCAGGACTGCCATAAACCCTACCCCCAGACCCCCAGTGTCCTGCCCCCACAAGACTTCTTCCTCCTGTGCTGCTCCAGCCAAATCAGAAAACACAGGCAAGTCAGCTTTCACAAGGACTAATTTCAGAAAAATCCATCAGTAGAAGCATCCTGCACCTAATTTTAAAACAGTGGCAAATATATTGCTCTGGCAAAGGCCAGGGCTTGCCCGAGGGAGCAATCTGCTGTTTATACAGTGGATACCAGCATGCCTGCCCTCCTCCTTCAGCAGCTGAGATAGCCCTTCCAATGCTTCTTCTTAAAGAGAAAGACTGCCTCATAACATTCAAACTATCACGTTAAGATAATGATGATGGTCAAACTCTTCCAGCCACAACACGATGGAAAAGGCTGTCATGCAAGCTATGTACATCCAAGTCTCTTCCATTTTTAAACATAAGATGTAGCTATTATCTGAAGATCTGTAAGATTTGTCATCTTCTTCAGTCCTTGGGGAATAATCAGGTCCAGCCTTCCACCAAAAACCCAAAATGGAGTATACCACATTGCAACCACAGTTCTAATTTGAAATACAGTTCTCTCACTACAGAAACAGGTGCTTAAATACACTGTTCTTGGTTTTTCACAGTAACAACACCATTTTTAATGCCATTTTAGTAAGCATAACCTACAAAAACAGACCTTTATTAAAGGCAGCCCTATAGATCTGTGGGTCTTCAGACTCTTACCCCTATCACTCCCTTTGAAATCTCAAACGTTGACACCATACTGAGCACACATTGTTCACGTAATAGGTAGCTACAAGAAGAGGGACAAGACAAGAACAAGTTAATATTTGTCTGTATGAACAGGAGGTCAATTTGGCACCAATAGTATATTTAGCTACTGCTAGGTTGCATTGTTAAGCCCTCTAGTAAATGGGAAAAAAAATACATTAGTAATACGCATAAAATGTCTTTTGAGGTGGACCAAAATATGAGCACCATTAAGAAAAAGGGCACTAGACAAGAAAAGCATCATTCTCCATCACCGCGATCCTCGTCATTAAGCTTTGGACAGAACAGTGAGGAATGAAGGGAAGAAATAGACTGCCTAATCAACAGGTACACCATGCAGATACCCATTAAAACCATATTATATTTTCTTGAAATCCATATACTTCCTGTGTTACTTCATCTTCCCCTGCACCTACCTCCTCATTGCCCTCAGCTTCTAATAGCAGTAATGACCTTGGCACATGGCATTTTCTTAAAATTAATAGTTGTCTGGTGTTAATGGCCCTCAGCTACACCTTGGGCCATCAACTCCTCCCAGACAGTCATTAATCCCAAGGAAATACCCTGCACCTCAATCGTTATTACTTAATTAGCTCAGCACATGATCTGTGGAGCTGTAACACTACCAAAGGCTTGATGTGTAAGTTACGAACAAGAAAACTTTCAAGTCAAAGGATTCAAGATACTGCACCAAGACCTAATTACAGGAATTTTAATGCGCTAATAAATAAAAAGATAATTCTTTTGGGCCCGAATCAGCTACTTAAGTAAGCTAAGCATCTCCTTTTGCCTCAGTGGAGAGCTAGCAGAGTTCCTTCATTTTGTAACACCACAGTGCATGCAAAATGGCCCGTGGATTTCTCTTTGGAGTTGTGGCCAGGATATTCCAGAGAGCTGCTCCCACCTATCCTCAGGTCTCCCTGGCAGCCTTGTAATACCACCCACCCTTAAAAAATTCAAAACTAAAGATTTTCTGCCCATAGAAGCTACAGATCCAAAACCAGAACAAGGTAGCGTCGTACATGGACTTATTTATTTATAGCTCTAGTCATTAGTTAGGTTCAGTTCTGATAGCCTTCCTTGCTGAGGATATGGCAATTGCGTTGGCAATACAACGCAAGTTCTGTTTTGAGCTACTGAACTCCTACAGAGGAAATGGATTAAGCTCACGACAGTGCAGGATGCTGGCTCCTTGCACAACCTGAACCAAACTGACAACCCCAAATTACTAATGTGAATGGATGAACCCAACAGGGCCAGAGGCGGCACCAGTTCTCATCCTGGCTTTTTCCAGACCACAGTTTGGCACCTAAAATCTTTGCCTCCAGCTCAGGGAGGAAGAGGTGCTTTGTGCCATTGCTATCCCTCTGAAGCAAAGGCAGAAAAACCCAAGCTTGTGTGTCAGCAACAAAGTGATCACTTTTTATAGGCAGGAAATTGCTTTAATTAACAGCTGTTAGCTCCACAAGGGGGGACTTGGAGGAGGATGCACAAAGCAACAAACTGAGGACTTGGATGACATCTGCAATATACCAGGGCTTCACACGAGCCTTTAGGTGGCTTACAAAGAATGAAGAAAAAGAAAGAAAGTGTCTTACTGGGGAAGGTTCTACAGGCTGCAGAGGTAGAATCTCCTTCCCAAGGAACATACGGAGCCCTCGTTTCCTTGCTTTACCCCAACATGCATGCTATAGCCCAGCTGTTGTTCTCAAACCTGTTAAAACCTCAACTGCCCTCACTGGGCATGCTACAAAGCAAGCAACATCACAACATAATGGAACCCTCGCTGTCTTTGGAGGCTCCCCAAAGCATTACCGAACTCTCCTCCTACAGAGGCAGCCTGGGCCGTTGCAGCTCCTCTGACCCTACCATGTACCACCACCACCATTAGGGCAAATGTCTTTCCCAGACTACATCCCCTTAGCAGAGCCAATTATCATTAATTTCATTTTTTCATTATTGGAGCCACCCTAAGTGAGGGCAGGTCTCATCTTTTATGATGCTGCATTAATATCTCCATCCCAGAGGAGCCCCAACTTCATCACCGGCTCATTCAAGCCCAAAGCCTCTTCCATCTCCTTCCCAGCTCCTCGACGAAGGCAGGGAACCAGTCAGGCAGAGCAGAGCTGAGGGAAGATGAACGGCCTCATCACAATAAAGTACAATAAGAGATTGATCTGCAGGGGAAGATAAACTCCAGGAGACGATTCAGAATAGGATGCCCAATGATTTAAACATGTGGCTCAGAGGAAAAAGGAGAATGCCATAATTACAAAGGAAGTATCTTTTCATTGCCCGGGCTACTATTAGCTGGGATGGAGATTAAGATGACAACCAAAGCCTTTGTAAACCAGCCGAGGCTGTTCCTCTGCACTGAGCAAGCAACTGCCTACATGTGCACTGCTGGGCTCTGTGGAGCCAAGAGCAAGAGTATGCCTCATGGGTCTTTCCCATCGCCTGGCTTTCCCCTTTTGGTCTCTTTTTACGGGTTTTCCTAGCAAGGATCTGCCCATGCCAGAGCTCCCTTCTCCTCCCCACAGCCTGGCCACCTTGCTGCTGTAATTGCTGCATAATTAAAAGAAAAACCACTCCAGGTAATTGGCAGGCTTTGCTAATTGAAAACCAGGTAAGTAACCATTTGGCCCAGGGAAAAGCTCTGCTCATATGCTGTGGTATGGACCGCCATCTGTCTGTCAATTAACCACCATGAAATATCAACATCCCAATGATAGACACCAATTACTGGTGAGGAGCTGGCCTTTGTGCAGGGCTGTACAGCCCCGTACACAATGGGGGCAAGCTGGCACACAGGGTCACTTCTTAATTCACCATTCAGAGCAATGAGCAAAGAGCAAGCAAAAGCTGCAGATACAATCATGTATTTTGCTATGATATTTGCATCCTTCCAGGCACTGCACGGCCTCTGCCATACAGTCTATGCAGGCAGCAGCAGGCCCCACTCTCTCCAGCGTTGTCAGGAACCCCCAAGGGGAAGCTCAGTGCTAACTGCTGAAGTTACCATCTCTTTGACGCTCCTTCTCTTTGCACCAATTGTTTTGCTGAGGGGGGAACTCCGGTCCTGCTGTCCTCCAGGGACAGCAGAAAATTGCATAATGCAAAAAATAAAAAACACCCAATACATCTAACATGGGACTTGGAATTAGAATCCAAAAACCTTTGCATCCAACGCTTTAATTAGCAGGGTCTCATCGCCGTCTCAAACTCTTGCTCCCCCCTTTGCAAGAGGTCTATTTTTACTTTTGCTTAAGCATCGGAACAAGTAACGGGCAGAAGTTTGAGGCGAGGACGAGCGCAGCTCCCGAGGCAAGAGCTCGTTTGTGACTCACGCGGTAATTAGCAGCGGAGCTGGCCCATCACGAGTCACAACACATTTTGCTGATGGAAACAGAGCACGGCTCACGGAGGCACGCAGGTCCAGCACAGCACACCGGTGGCACCTCTAGAAGCACCACGGATCATCGCAGACCACGTCTATAGCGGGACACGAGCACAACGGCAAATAAAGGAACTAATATTTGCGCGATGCCTTGATGCATCTCCCTCAGACATTTCCAGGTGTCAGCTGTAATAAATGAAGCGTTTACTGGGTGCAGACGACACTTTAAACAAATCAACGCAAGTCCCTAAAGGAAACAAGCAGCAGCATATTCTGCAGCATTTCATCATTCCGGAGCCGGCAGAACGAAGCTGACAAGTACACAAGATAAATACTTTGTTCTGTCACACTGTGTCATGTCGAGGAGAACATAAAGTGTTATATGACCTTTGGAGGCACAGCCCAAAGAAGCCTCCCCACCCGCTTCCACATCAGTGTTTTCAAAAGAAATAGGAAAAAAAAAAAAAACAAAGAAGAAAACCCAAGAAGACCGGTGTCTGCAGCACAGGGTACCTCGTGGCCACAGTCCTGGCACGGGTTTTGCTGCTGAAGCCCAAAAAGGACTCAGCCCCACTCACTGTGGCCATGCAAAGCAAAGCAGCCTCACCCTGAGCGCAGCGGGACTGGGGCAAGGAGATGCTGCAGAGCTTTGCATGGGAGCACAAACATTAACCAACACCTCCCAGCCCTAGGGCATGCCACAAAGGGGGTTTTATACAGTGAAGGCGCTTCTTTTCTCGTTTTTCTTTTTAAAGCACTAAGTATCAAATAAACAGTTTTACATAAATGAAATCACTTTCAATTTCCAAATAAGTCTAACAGCAAACCATGGATACTGTATTAACCTTAAGCATGGCAACGTTTGACACTTTTCCCCTCCACTTTCTCCCATGAACGATGGCAAGAAAGAGACCATCCTAATTAATTACTGTCACTTTCCTGTAATAACCCCGCAGTTAGAGAACCTCTGCTATAAATTACATATATTCACATCGGCGTGGTGGCTTTCACGCTTGTGTATCTACTCATTGCAAAACAGACACATCGGTAATTAAGCTGTTTGCCCCGATCAAAGTCTGGAATTATCAGTGTAAAAAGACCAGTAGTGGAGAGCTGTCCCATCTCAGGCTTTCTCCTGAACACGCAGTCGGAAGAAACAATATTAAAGACAGACACGGCAGAAGTGCATCTGTAATTATTAACAACACGCTGCTTAACATTGGATTTTAAGTGTCACATTATTATGAATTAATTTAACATCCATTAGAGTGGCTCTGATCGTAATGAATTCGTTTGCCAGTGGCTCTGCCTTCAGATAAGGCTCCCGCAGTTGCATCTCAGCCCGGTTGTTGAGCGATAATTAACACGTGCTCAAACAATGAAATGCTGGGAAGAGCGCCTCATAACAAAACATGGTTTGACCTGCCAAAAATATTGTCTAGAAAAACAAAAAAAAAGTCTGGGCAGACAAAAAGAATCTCTTCCATTCATTTTTAGCTTACGAAGTAGAGTTGGGATGACTGCAGATGCAGTGCACCTGCTCTGCGCCGCAATCTCCACACTCCTTGGCCAAGCTCTACCAATCCGGGGCTGGGAAGCAGCATGATGACCTCCTCATCACCCAGCCCACACCACACAGAGGGACAAGACAGTGCTGCCCCGTGCTCACCCCTCACCCCCGTGCATCAATGCAACGCCCAAAGGACCACACAAACTAAAACAGCATGATGCTCTGCGCTGAAAGAGAAATACCGTGCAGACAGAAACGAGATGCAACTCAAGTGATAACGGCTTATTTTTTAAGTGCACATTAACTAACGCTGAAGTGTCATAAAGTACTTTCAGGAGTGCACGTGGCATCCCCAGGAATGCTAAATGGCTTCATTATTTTCACTGCTTACAGAGTGACTAACAGTGGAGTTTGTTATAAAGAAACCGCTGCAGGAAGGCACCGCGTGGGGAGGAGGCACCTGCTGACATGCAGCCCGTGCAGAAGGACCCTTTGGTGGGGGTTTTTCCCTCTGTGCCACTTGGAAACTTCAAAACAAAAAGTAAATGCAATATTCCAATGAGAAAGCAGGAAGGTAAGCCATCCACAGATAGAACAAAGTTTTGCAGTATTGTCATCGCTCCGCGTTCCACCAGCTCTCCTAAAGGACTTTTGTTTTTTTCCCCTTTCATTCAGTATCTACTTTAATTTGCTTCCAAATTGCCTTAATTTCACCATAAACAGTGCCAACTCAGGGAAATGGAAAGAAAACCAGACAACACAGACTGCAGCGAATTAGTCTGACCACACTGTGCCTCCTTAATGCAAAAACTTCTTTTTTTTCCCATTTTAATACCAATGCCTTCAAAACGCTGCATTGTGCCAAGGAGGAGCAGGGTGGTGGGCACAGCACCGTGCTGTGCAGCTCACGGTCACAGCAGCAGCACACGGCCGCACGAGCTGAGCATGACAGCACACCAAGGTTGGAGCTCCGCTTTATTTCCCTCCGTTCTCTTTTTTGCCAGGCATGGGAGAGAGCTCCCTTATTTCTGCATGGATGCAAGGTGAATGAGGCTGTTGCTTCTCATTGCAGTGCTATTTATTTCAGCTTGCTGACATAATACAGCTTTTGTTTTCCCCCCCCTCATCTCCCACCAACGCCAAAAAAAAACCCACAAAAAAAAAAAGGTAGAGGAGAGTTCTTCGGCACTGTCTCACTTGCTGGCTCCTTGGAAGGGAATACATAAGTGTACGAGCAGGTTTTAGCTATTTACACAGTACTCTTGACAGCCCCGATGCAACAGCTGGCTTTCAGAGGCCTCCTGCTGAAGAAGGCAAGTTGTTACTCTGTCATTAGGGGCTTAGGAGTAGTAATAAAAGAAAGGAGTGAGCACCAGGGAACAACGCTGCAATATTAGCAGGAGGTGTCGACAAAAAGGGAAATTCCTCCTGAAATCAGAGGGGAACACTGTGAGCTCACTCCTGCATGGGTATGGGACACAGAGAGAAGGAGGGTGACAAGACATCAGGCTCCACATCCCACGGCCACAGAAAGTCACCAGAGCCTGTCTGCATTCACATCTCTAGCAAGTAGAACTTGGGGGTGGTACAGGACTGCAGCTCTGATTTTCAGTGAGGCAACTGGCACAGGAAGCACGTGCAAACACACTGCATTTGGGAAGCACCATGGGATGCTTGGAGGAAATCACGTCCTGAAGTGTTCTTGTCCCAGATCTTACAGCAGCAGCAGGGAAAGGCTGCTTTGTGGGCTGGGCTCTCTTCACCAGTCCAGCCTCCAAGGCTCCCCAGCACACTTCTGCTTGCACTTGCTCTGCTTCCTACCACTGCCTTTGGCCACCAAAGGAGAAGGAGCAACACAAGGAATCATGTCCAGAAAGTTGCCTTTTCTGCAATGAATATTCAAAGCCCCATTTACAACATTGCTTAATTTTGCATACAAATGGACAGTTATGCATCTAACTGACCATTTGTGCGAGCAATTACACGCACGATTACCTGATTGTGTAATTGGGTGGGCCTAATTCTGAAATTGGATCGTACATTTTCTGTTGAACGCAAATGCTATTTAATAAATAGATACTGACTACTTTTGTAGCAAAATCATCCATACCTACCGACTCAAAACCAAATATTGACAAAATATGCTCAAGTGCGTATTTGCCCAAAGAGCACCGGCATAAAGCAGCACATTCCACCAAGAACTGAGCCACAAGCATCTTCAGAAGCTTCCAGATCTCTAACTGTGACCACCAGCACAATATACATACAATGGAGGCTCACACGCCTGTACACACAGGCCAGGTATCATCATTCAAAGACTGGGAATTTCTTATTGTGAGTCACTTTCCAGTGGAAGAATTGTCTTTGGGTATTTTTGCTGCTTATCTGAGGAAAGAAATGCAAGGAAAACCACATGAAAGGAAACATCCCATTAGCAAGGGCATCAGCAACTCACAAGTGTTGTCTCACCAAACGGACCCCGATGATCAGGCAAAAATCAGGCTTTGAATGATCAGCTGTTGTATTTTTATTGCATACATTCACCCCAGGCCTTCACATCACTGACCTCCAAGGAAAGGAGGTCATGCAAACTTCGTTATCCCCAAGCATCTTCAGCCAACACAGGGAATACTTTTCTTTTATGGAATAATCCCAAAGACCCTCAATTTTCTTGTGACTGTCACCCACAGGTCTCTATTTTATGCGTCAGCCTAACGCTCTTTAAGATCAGTTGTCAGAGCCCCACGTCTTGGCCAAACATCAATTTTCTGTGTGGATGATGCATTAACTTTAAGGCGCTCACTGCTACTGCAGGCAAAGCAATATAGCAATTACAAGGTTATTTCTGACTTACAAATCCATAAGTAATCATAACGCTGGAAACCCAAACTTGGTGGGAAAGAAAGGAAGCAGAGCATTAAAAACAAAGACCTGGTGGCAATTGGCAGCTCCCTCGGGGTGCTGTCAGGGAAAGGAAAAGCAGTGCCTGGTGCCACAGCCCTCCAGCCACACGCGTGCTGGTGGCAGCCTGGAAGCCAAGCAGCTCTAATGCTCCTCAGCCACTACTTAACCACTTGTAACACTTTTTTCCCTTTGCTCCTGCTTGCCCTCAGCACGAAGGAGGCTACTCAAGTTAACAGCAAAAGTTTGGCAAGATCATTTTCCAGCATCAAAGGATACCCACCCAGTAACCGCTCTGCTGTAGCACGAGGCACAACCCATATATTTTAATGCCTTAACCACATGTCACAGCAGCAGGCAGACCAGTTATTAGACCCTTCATAAACTCACGTTTCCACCTCCAAAGCCACCAGCAACCTTTGCCAGACACTGGAAAGCCATGAGACACTCAGCCCCAGCACTAAATCTTGCAGAGGAGCTAGGAGTGGATTTCAAACTCATAATTCTTGGATTCTCGTTTCTTGAACGAACGGGCTCTGACCTCTCTCTGTGCACAGAGCAGAGATGCTTTTCCCTCTTTATGCAAAGGCTGAGATTCACACAACCCTGAGATCTCAGGAGAAAATTAACACCAAGCAATTTGCTGCCAACATTGCTGAGTGAACCCATTTGTAAATCTTCCAAAACAAGAAAGAAAAAAAAAAACACAAAAAAAAGCACATTCTTCTACTGTCCCCAATCTTTTGTTACAACAGGAATGTAGATGCTCACAGAGGGCTATTTAGGGAGCTGTGTTACCAGAGGCTCAGGCTGCACACTAAGAGCCCTGGGCACCCAGAAGTACATGGTGCAGACCTGGTTTGGGTTCCTTGCTGAGATGTTGGACCAAGGGGGAGAAAACGTAAAGCATCGCTGCCACTGTTTCACTTTCTGGAACACAGGCAACTTTCAAACAAAGCAGCCATATACATTACTTTGGCCTCCTTTCTACACAATTCCGTGGCTTTTTCCATATGTCCTCTGAGCATTATTAATAGCCACCAAAGAACACTATCTGCCTACCAATCACTTCAGCTTCCCACTCAATGGCAAGTACATTTTTAGAGCATCAAATATACCAAGAGGGACAATGGTTGCTAAATTTGAAGTCAACAACAACTGGAAAACGCCAGCTACTTTGCTGATATTTTCACGCTACAGAAATATCTCTCAAAATAAATGAGCCCTTCTTTTTTTTTACCCTTTCAAAGAGATAATAAAATAATGCTGAATTCTAAATACTATCACATATCCTCAGCAAACAGCAATTTAAATTTAGATATATACATTCTTGCTGCCAAAGATAATGAGCAAAAATATCCACAGTGCAGCTTTGCAGAGAGGAGCAGAGGTGGCGGGGTGGGAGCTGGGATGGCACGGCCAATAAAGTCACCAGTTCACGGTGGATACTGGGAAGGGGTCAGCACAAAGAAACCCAGAACGAACACCTGCGCCCGGCTGCTGTGCCAGCTTTGTAATGCTACTAAAATAGTCACGACAATCGTGCTACATAAACTTTTACATTTAAAATGCTTGCTATTTCAACATAATTTAAATTAATGGAAATTGAACGTTAGGAGGCATATTGCACTAAGTATGATGGTTTTCCTTCCTGCCCATCGCAAAGATCCCAGCTCTGCCTGGGGACCACCTGCACTCATAGAGCCCGGGGCTCTGCCGACTTCTTCGTAACCCAGCATTGTCCACAAGGAGTTATTTGGGCTTTTTTTTTTTCTTTAACTTCTCTTCAGTGTTTCTGGGAGGCAAATTCCCAACACTCAGCTGGAGGAACAGGCAGGCAGGCATCCATCCTGTGACGAGAGCACAGGATGCATTGCTGGTTTATTAGGAAAGGTTTAAGAAAGATCAAGCTGTAAGCACCCATTTGGGTACTGTATGCCCAGCTGTACAGGCACTGGGAGGCAGAGGAAGCAAGCACAAAATCAGTGTATTTTAGAAATCTCTGACACTGACCTTACAGAAGGAGCGTGTGATGACTGAACATCTTTTACAGCTCAGAAAATAACTGCATCCAGTAAAACTCCAGGGCTTACTTTCAAGCTTATATACTTTATTTGCCCATCTACTTTGATGGCAGGAGACGGATTTGATAGGCTTCAGAGGCGGAAACAAAGAGCAGGTATTGCCGGAAAGCAAGAATAAACCTCGGCATTCTTACAGCCTGAATTTCTACTCCTTCTCACCTTTATAATGGTGCTATTCTTACACTGAAAATCGTACGTGCTCCTGCGGCTTGAGTTACAGATTTGGCTGCCCCTACGCGTGCCAGTGCCCAGTACCACCGATGCGCCCACGAACGCGCAGCTGCCCCAGCTCCGCGCCCTGTTCTTGCAGCGGGACAAGTTTTCCTGGCAGGCCGATTAGAACCCAAGTTTATATATAGCAGCAGCTGCTGCAAGGCTTCAGGAGCTCGGCATGTGCCCGGTGCCCGGCGACACTGCCCACCTCCGGGAAGCTGCGGCCGCGCGCCCCTCCAACGCGCCGTTACCGCGCGACGCGGCGCATCCCTCCGGCAGCTCGGCGGGCTCCAGCCCCGCTCCCGCCGCGGGGAGCTCCGGGGGGCTGCTGCCACCTAGAGCTGCCGGCACGGCACGGCCACGGCGCCCCGAAGAAGGGCCACCACCTGCTCCCTGCCCCACCACGCCGACGTGCCGGGAGGTTTTCCCGCTGAACACGCGCGCGCTGCCGATGGGTGCGCTTGCTACGTGCGACTGGACTCACCGTGGTTTGCTTCAATCTGCTTACTCTTTTTTGAGTTAATTCTAATCTCCCCCAAAAACCAGAAGGGAGCGTTGGTCCCGAGCGGGGACAGGGCAAGGGCTTCTCCCTGGGCCGGCCGCTTACCCGCGGGCACGTATTTCACATCCTCGTTACTGTTTTCACGTTAACTACCAGCGCAGCTCTCAGCGCCAGCATCCGTACACGCATACACCCGTGACCATCTATTTATAAAAAGAAAACGAGCCACGGATCAGTCACCGGGCACTCCGGGGGCTGGGACCAAGACGCCCGTCGGTGCCGGGGCCGCTCTCCCGGGACAGCCGGGGACAGCGGGAGCGCAGCGCCGGGCACGTCCCCTCGCACGGACAGAGAAGCGCGGCGGCAGCGAGGGCCGGGGCTCCGGCTCCGTGCTTCTCGTGCCTTCGCGGAGGCTCCCGGAGCTCAGCCTAATTTTAGGCAGCGGACAGACATCGCGGCGGACAGGCGGGAGAGGTGCCAGCGGGGGCTGCGAGGGGGAGCGCTGCCGTGCCCGGCACCGACTGAAGGCGAGCGGGGGCACAAAATCAACCCCACGCACCTCGTCCGGAGCGGGATCCTCGCTACGGGGAAAGGGGAGAAACAAAAACAGCATGCCGCCGACATAAGCGAAGAGCGGCCGCGTACTCGGAGCAGCGCTCGGTCAGTCCGGCGGCGGTGACCGAACACCCCGCCCGCGCCGCGTACGGGGACAGGAGCGGGTCGCCCAGCGATCTCCGAGCAGAACAAAGGCCCCCGGCGCCCAGGTAGCAGCCCCACGTGACGCGGCGGAGCCGTGCACCGCGAACATCGCTGCACGAAAACATCGCAGAGCCTCGATACGTCCGTGCTGCCGGCAACGGGCGCGGGATGAGAAGAGCAAAAGTTTGGGCGACGGCACCGCCGCCTCCACGGGCGCGCTGGGAGCGAGGGCGGCGGTCACAGCCCCGTCCCCAGGGTCCCGAGAGCCCAAACTGCCGGAACCCAAATTCGGGGCGGGGAACCCCAAAACGCTCGCACTCTGAACGCGCACCTGCAGTGCCCTCTGGGTGAGCGCCAACCAGCAAGAGGCCATCCCCCCGCGCTGCCATCGCCCGCGGCAGCCCCGCTGCACGCAGGGGTCACACCGAGCCCCAGATTTATGAGCGGGGCGGCCCCAGCTCAGCACTTCGTGTTTGGGGGGACGGATAGGCTGCGGGATGGGAAGCCCCGGGAATGGAGAACACCGGGAGAAGGGGGAGAACGCAGGGAACGGGGAGAGGGGGGGAAGGTGGGCGCAGGGGCACGCGGCACTCCTCTCGCCGGGGCTGCCCCACTCGGCGCTGCGCGGAAGGGGACCCGGGGCGAGCGCGGAGGGGAGCGGCTCTTCGCCCGCCGCTGCCGGGGATGGGAAGTGCTGACGGGCGGCGAAGTGCGGCGCGCAGCGCGGGACGAACTGGGCTGCTCCGCTGCTCCCGGCCCCGCCACCGTTACATAAAGCCCCGAGAGGCGCCCGGCCGCGGGCACGGCGCGCCGTTGCTCTCCCGAACGCCTCCAAATCCCCGCATCGCGGCACCCCGCAACTTCCTCGCGTCTCCCCCGCAGCTCCGAGCCGCGCTCCCTTCGCGCCGCCGGGGCTCCTGTTCCAACTTCCCGAACGGCCCGGCCGCGCACCCACCTGCCTGCGCCGCGACAGCCCTCGGGGCGCCGGCCGCCGCCGCCAGCACGCAGCAGCTCCACCACAGCAGCCCCCCGGCCGCCGCCGGCATCGCGCCGCCGCCTCCTCTTCCTCCTCCTCCTCAGCGCCGCCGCCTCAACGCCGGTTCCACCGCCGCCATCCCCCGCGCGGGCTCCGCGGGGCCGCCCCGAAGTTGCCTCCGCGCCGCCGCCGCCGCCCCCAGCGCCGCCCCCGCGCGGCCCGACGGGGCGGCCGCGGGGTGCGCCCACTGCACGCGGAGCGGAGCGCCGAGCGCCGGCAGCGGCGACACCGCCGGGGGACCGGCGGGAGGAGGAGCGGCGTGAGGCGGGTCCGCCCCCCCACCCCCCGGACCGTCCCGCACCTGCGGAGAGGGGGAGGGAAATAGCGCCGGAGAGGGGGCCGAGCGCCTCGCTTTGCAGAAACCGCGGGCAGGTTCGCGCGTGGGGCTGCGCGTGCGTCCGCCGTGCTTCTAAGAAGCAGCTGGTCGCGGGGCGGGCGCGCGTCGCCGCGTGCTGAGAGCAAACTTTCCCTGCGCGGATGCCCCTGACTGCTGGGAGGGCACCTCCTAAACGCGGCGGAAGGCTGCGGTGATGGGCGGGGGCAGCCCAGAGTCACTGACATCGCTTCACGCAGTGTGAGGCCGCCCGGCGCTGCCCCGAAGTCGGAGCGGAAAGCAGCGGAGCGCCGTGGGGCCGCAGCGCGTTCAGAGCGGGAGGGCCCCTGCAGCGCGTCTCGCTGGGAGCAGGGTGTGCAGGGATCCGCCCGGCCCCGCTGCCCTCCCGGCCCCGCAGCGCTCGCGGTGCGGTGTAACATTGAGCAACAGTGGCATCCGGTGGGCAGCGCGCTGCTTCCGCGCCGGTTCTGGGGGTGCGTGCTGAGCACCGTTCCTGCGCTTTTAGGGGGCTTCGCCATCCCCACACTCGCACGCTCCAGTCTGGAACATCTCTCCCCCCGTCCCCAAATACATCCCCTTTATGGCACAGCTGTAGCTTTTGCTAATTGTTCGTGGAATTCTGTTTTTTCCTGAAGTCGTATTTTCCCGGAGAGGATGAATTAGGAAGGGGCCATAAATGACTTCCAAGACCAATTAGTAAAAACGAAGCAATAACTGGACAATACATTTAAATACATATGCCTAAGGTCCAACTATTTCACTGAGGGCAGCCAGGTTCTCTCTCCCCCAGAGGAGCAGCGGGATGGGAGGCAAAGAACGGGATGGGGAATACGCAAGCGATGGAGAAACTTCAGCACATAGACTGAGGAGCAGCAGGAGGGCAGAGCTCACTGCTGCCCACGCTGCTCTCAGATCTGGGGGGCGGGTGGGCACCTTGCTCCTTGCACACCCACGGAGCACTCCTGAGCCGTAACCCAATTAGCACCCAGCTAATTGCCTTTGTGTTAGGCAGCGGTTGGGGCTGCTGTGGGACAAAGCGTGGCTTCCGCTTGCTCCTGCCCCAGCGCTCCTGTTCGTTGCTGGTGAGCACTCACACAAGACGCTACCTTTGGGGAGGTAGAGCATTGCCTTGCACAAACACCCTGCTTTCCAAACCCTGGCTCTACAGGCACACAGCTCTGTAGGACCAAAGCAGCAGAAGGAAAATGCTGCACTTGCTGCACTGGGCTCTGTGAGTACAAAGCACCTCCTGAGGTGTTTTCAGAGAACACTTGAATCACACATAAGAGCTGTTAGGTCAGGGCATCGCTCATCACTTCATGCAATGTCAAGCGGGCAGAGATGGCCATGCTGGCAGCCCCCAGAGGAGGAGGAGGGCCCCTGCTCAGCGCTGAGCTGCGGGAGGACCTGTAAAGCACAGTAGCAAATTGTTTGGCTGAGAGCATGGGAGAGAACTCGTGCCTTTCACGGCTGCACGCTATGTCATCCAGCAATGCAGGCATGGGCCAGCTGTGAGGACAGAAGCACTCCGTGTCAGCGTCCTGCAGCAGAAGGGTTGCTCGTCAGACAGCACGTGTTGGAGCATCATGCATGGCGAGCAGCTGAAACACCCTGCACAGCTCTATGGAATCACAGAATGGTTTGAGTTGGAAGGGACCCTCAAAGGTCATCTAGTCCAATTCCTCTGCAATGAACAGGGACACCTACAGCTCCATCAGGTGCTCAGAGACCTGTCCAGCCTGACCTTGAGTGTCTCCAAGGATGGAGTATCCACCACCTCTCTTGGGAATCTGTTCCACTGCCTCACCATCCTTATTGTAAAAAACTTCTTCCTCATATCTAATCTAAATCTCCCCTCCTTGAGTTTGAAAGCATTTCCCCTCGTCCTGTCACAGCAGAACCTGCTAAAGAGTCTGTCCCCTTCTCTCTTACAGCCCCTCTTGACATATTCTCAGGTCTCCCCAGAGCCTTCACTTCTCCATTCCACAGCTCTCTTAGCCTGTCCTCATAGGAGAGGTGTTCCGCCTCTTGGAACATTTTTGTGGTCCTCCTCCGAATGCACTCCAGCAGGTCCACACCTCTCCTGTAGTGAGGACTCTGCACTCAGCTGCTGACCCCAGAGCCAACATCAGGGTCCTACAATGGGAGCAGTATGGAGATGAGCTGCTCTTGCAGGACGCGGGGGTGATATCATCGCCCAGGGATGAGCAGCATGGGCTGTGAAGCATGAGCTCAGCCATCCGCAGCAGCCAGCCCATCTGGCACCAACAGCAGGGCCATTGTGGGGTGGCACAACACAGAGGTGTCTGTCTGTTTTTGCAGTTCTTGTTTGGGAGGGGAAGAAAAATTCCCCTAGAGCATGAGATGTGTGTTGGGAACCTGAATGAGTCCAGCCAGTTAGACTGTGGAAAAAATTATGCTATACGCATGAAATTTCAAAAATAATAGGTAAAAAATACAATGCAAGGACTCAATAACCATATTTTCTGGAACTAAGGGCTCAGCTCAAGAAAGCCTTTTAGGCTACACTTGATTTTTGGTGCTGTTTGTGTCTCACTCATAACAAAAAGATTCAAGTGCACTCACTTTAAGGAGATCTGGAGTGGGTCTATGAGGTCCTCTCCAACTTAGGCACCATAGTATTCCTTCAGGGCTTCTACATCTACTGACCCCTTGGGCACCCTGCCTTTCCAAGGGCTTCACCCACATCCCACAGCTCCTCTCCAGGGGCTCCCTGCTCCTCGCCTCCATATAAGATGCAGCAATATTTTTCCTTGTCCATGTACCAAAAGGCAGATGTGTTGGTGTTTCCTCATACCAGAGTCAAATACAGTATCCACACACAACATCTGCTTAGCCAGACCTCTCACCTATCCTTCTCTCCCTCCTCAGTCTTTCCTTGTTCATTATCTTGATGGTGGGTCTCTGTGCTCCTCTCATGCCTGCAGGCTCCTTGCTGCTCAACGATTTCCTGCCATATTTCATGTTTTTCCCAAGCCTCTTCCCAACTGGCATTGAATAGATTGCAGCAAAGACAATACAGAGGTCACCTACTTGACACAGAAGAGTTCCTTCTTCCTCACAAGTCAGACTGTACTTCAGTCCAGTCTCAATATATCACTTTTCAAGAGATGTATTGCAAACAAATCAACATACTAATAGCATTGTATTTGATCATGGGCACCTTAACTTTGCGAGACAACTGAAGTCAACACAAACTGTGGTTCAGTGTTTTGCAGTCCTGCTGCTGTCCATAACAGAGCTGAGATTTCTCCCCAGGGTCAAAGCACCATTGTTTTCAGTGCGTTCAGGGTTCCATCTGGATAACTTTAAGGGGAGAGGACTAAAGGATATTCACCCATTCCCCAAATCTTATTTGAAGTTCCCAGACACCATTATTTGTGAAGCAGTCTCCAATGCCTTTTTTTTTGTACAAAGTTTTCCTATGAAAAATTCATTTATACAGCACAGAACATGTCTATAAATAATAGACACTCCAGCTCACCTGCCTCATTTCTACAGACAAGGCGAGCTCTACTTACAGCACCGTGGAGAAAATTAACAGCACACCGTTATTGGTGCAAGTTGCCAGTCTGGCACAACACGCTGGGTAGCACCACTTGCCCACCAGCTCATTCTTTCTATAGCAGTGTCACAGAGAAGAGTTTCCCATTGTGCTAGAGGACAAAGGGTGCTCCTCTGGACCCCAGTAGGTTTATTGGCTCAGCGTACTTCCAGATGAATCCTCAATGTCAAAAATCAGCTGCCAAAATTACCATTGTTTCAAGTGTGGTCATCAAGATGTCCAGGATGAGACGCTGGGTTGCTTCATGGCGACCAAGGAATTTGCTTAGAGCAAGGCTGAGTTTATATGAAGGAATAAAATGCTGACTTGACCACTTCCGTCCTTTTGGGCTGTCGCTAAGCTGTTCTACTAACTCCTCATTTTTCCTAACGTTGAAAAAGTCATGAAATCCAGCATTGACAATGACAGCACTCGTCCTCATAAAGGTGGCAAACCCAGAGGCAGCAAGACCAGGCTGATTTATGCTAAGGCAACCTCCAGCGAGGTCCAGAGGCAGCCTCGAGGTGCTTAGCAGGCGGCTCACACGCGGCTGCTTTCCCATGCAGAGTTCCTCCAGCCCGTGTTCTCGGCCCCACCGGGAAGCACAGCACAAAGCCGGGCAGCATTTGGGCACAGCGCTGCCAAGTCCATGGCAAAGCTTCCGCTGGCAGCCCAGGAGCAGGCAGGAGGCCAGTGGGGCTTCTTGTCTGCAAGCAGCCAGGCAAAACTGCTCCCGAATTTTCCCTTTTTTTTTTTCCCTGGAATCCAGCCACTTGAGAGGTGAATGCTCTCTTCTTGCACTGCTTTTTCCTGTCTTCATTTTTTGAAGAGAGTACACTAGAAAAAAAAGAAAAGAAAAACTTTTAGCAAACACCACGTACAGTCTTATTTTCACTATCATTATTTTACTTCCGCTGCTGCTTGTCTGCTTATTTAGCAAGAAAAAAAAAAACATGACAGAGGTCCCACCAACCTGACAACACCCAGCAGGAGAACACACCTTGCACAAAACTGCTATCAGAATTCATTCTACTGCATTACAGGACTTACTTTGTGTGCAGAGATCCTGGCACACTCCATAGAGAGAATCATGGAATCATGAAGGTTGGAAAAGACCTCTGAAATCATCTAGTCCAACCCCAACCCATCCCTACTGTGCCCACTAACCATGTCCCTCAATGCCACATCTCCACTTTTCTTGAATGCCTCCACAGTGACTCCACCACTTCCCTGGGTAGCCTGTCCATGGCTCTTGTCACTGACTTGAGGAGAGGGAGGTGTAGGACAACAGGTAATGCTGGCATTTGTCCTGCCTTGCCGGGGTGTCTGGCCGTTCTCACTGCAGGAACTGAACCCAACAGACAGCATGGCTCTTTGGTTTTGCCATGTGGTCTGGGATGCTAAATTGTCACGGAGGAACTCATTGATATTTTGAATTTATAAAAGACAGTTTGAAGAAAATTCAGTGGAATTTTATTTATCTTTTCTTTCCTCCATTCTCTCCCATCTTTAGCTTAGAAATTGAACTAAACTTTAATAATAGTAACTTGTTTAGTCTCTACTGATCACAAATGAGCCAGATTCAGAAAATTTTACTTTTTCCTCCTTCAAGTAAAACTAGCAATGCCATTGCTGGAAAATAATCCAGGGAGAAAACCAAACAAAAACTAAAACATCACCCTGATTTGGAATAAAACCAAAACCCTTTGTGTCTCTGCTCACCAAACCCATCCAGCCCAAATGACGTGCTCAGTGCCACTTTTTGCTGGGCAATAGGAAGAGGTATTAAACTGCACAATGAATTACCCAAGGCAGCTTTGTTGCAGGGTGCAGACAGCAAAGCAAGACCACAGCCTTCCCATACCACTCTCATTTCCTACGTAGTCAACTTGAATCATGCAAGAAGTGACCCAAAGCCCAGATCTTGCTGAACTATCCATCACAAAACTCATTCACTTTTTTGCTTTTTTTTTTTTTTTTGAGATTTCCTCATTTATCCCCCAGCACCTACCCAGGTACTTTGGTCTTGATGGCTCCAATTTGCCAAAAAATCAGTGTGTGCCTAAGGCTTTGAGCTGTTTTCCTCTCTGGTGGTGAAAGCCTGCCACAAGCCCGTCCATCTCTGTGAGTGAGGAGTTCCGGCATGCTTCCCTCCTAAAGTTTAAATTAAGTCTTAATGAAGACTCAGAATTTAAGATTAAACGTTCAGCCTCTGGCTAATTATGTTTGTAAGGTTCAATTTGCTTGGCAAGTGTCTGAGTTGAAAAAAAAAAACAGCCCCGAATTGTATGTACATGATAGAGAATATGGGCAGTCCTCCCTTAAAATGGCCGAAGGAACCTGTGCAGAGCTCCAGCATGCTTTTGGGCAGTCACCCTTCATTTTAAAGAACTTGGTTTAACCAGTGTTTACTCCTCACTCAGGTCTTTCACTACAATTCCAGCCGTTGGCTTGATCAAATTTTCATTTTTATTTCTACTCCCTGTAGCAATGTCTTGTGAACAGCCTGGTTATTTATGGCTATGAACAAGATGGAAAATCCAGTGAATATCTCACAGTATTAAGGAAAAATAGCAGTGGTTACTGCCTCATACAATGCACATGATAAATCTGAATAATCTGAATTTATATCACAGCAGTCTTTAAAATGAAGAACTACAATTTCTTTTTTTTTTTAATAATGCACAAAAATTCTAATAAACAATTTAGTCTGAACCACAGGGAGAAGTGAGAGGCTGTTCAGATGTAGTGACTTGCTGGATTATTGAGAACGACTGTGGCTGCAACTACTTTGACTTACCAATGTATCTTTTCCCTCCTTTTTTTCATAATGGTACCACTGTAGAAGTTTTATAAAAAATGAAATTTCCTTATTTTCCAACAGACAGGAATATTTATGTGGTTCGGAGAAGCACAACTAAAATGATGGGAGCTTCAGCACCGCTCGAGTCTACCACGTGCAGATTTTACCTTCACGAGCTACAGAGATCTATCTGCCTGTCTGAATTCTTGCGACGTACATGCTAGTTTTCCCCCTTCTGTAGATCTGCCGATCAATTTCTCTCCTTCGTTATTAATAAACTTCCTTCAGAAATGAAACATGAGGCTCAAAGCAACGCTGGGAACCTCTGCTGCCACTGTGTATAAAACAGATGTAAATGTAAAGGCTGTCTGCTGCGTGACATTAAGTAGATTACACCTCCCACTACGCAGAAAAGCACTGGCATCAACATTATACCCACTTCTTAAGAGTCAGATAGAATTTTTATTCTGCTTTTAAATATTTCATAACTTTTTTTTTTTTTAAGTATCTGTAGTCAAACACAAGGCAAAAAGCTGCCAAGAAGCAGTTCCCTCCAGCTGGTGGCACCTCAGTGTTTGCGCTCTCAGCGTCTCTCTGTAGGTATGCAAAAGCATAACTACGTCAACCCATCTTCAGTACCACTACTGACAACATACGATGTTTAAATAAATGAATGATTAGCTGTGGGATGCAAAGGGAGACTGTGTGTTTTGTTGTTGCTCGACAAGCTGACAAGCAGGTGAAAAATCTTGCCCTGTAAATACAGTTGTCTCTGTTGATAGAGAGACGCGTTATGGAAAGGCATTAGTCACTGTAAACCCTTCGATACCCAACAAAGATGGATTTCAATAAAAATCAAGAGACATTAAACTCAACCATCAGGCTCAGGCTTAAAGGTGAACGTTATAAATCCACTTCTGTTGATCTTTGTGCTTAGAGCCAACAGGCCACAGAGCAAGTGGTGTTTCCGACACCACCGCGTTTCTGCTGACTGCCCTGGACATGATGCCCAGGGCTGAACCCCACTCACAGCTGAGCATCACTGGAGACAAATATTCCCCTCATGGTGTTTTGGGATGGATTTCTTTCTTTCTTTTTTTTTTTCCTTTTGACAACAAGCAGACCACTTTATTCTGAAATATTTACTAGACTTATTAAGGATCCAAACAACCGAACCTTCCTTCCCCTCTGCATCCAAGGGCTGCACACAGCTCCATCTTCCCAGAGCACACTCCCTGCAGTGGTTTCCTCAGCTCAAAAGTAAGATGTGGTCCCAGGAATAATCCTTATCCTCTCCAAACTTTGACCAAAGGGAGCTCAAGGAGGAAAAAAGTTCTTTTGCTCTGGTCAGTCACTTTGCTTTGTTTGATAAGCATTGCAGAGATATGGCAGAGTGTGCTTTAGACAAGGAATAACACCTTTGGAGTCCTCTCTTCTAGTCATTTCTGGGGCAGTTTAGTCCTTCAGATTCACAGATATTGAAGAAATTCTGCTCAGCTTAGCTGCAGTGAAGTAAGAGGTTGGCTTGAACATGAAGGTCCTCCTTTAGCCTACAGGAGCACGGAGAGATGGTGACACCACCCACTTGGTAGGACCAGTTCTCCTGCCCTGCTCAGCAGACATCCTTTAACACCTGGAAGGAGCAGAGCTGGTCTCTCAAAACTTCACCTTTCCACTTGCTCTCAATATTCTCTTCGTACAGGGTGGGAATCTAAAATGAGCAGGTGGCTTTGCTACAATAGTACAAGAAAAACCATAATCTCCTCGTTGTTCGACCTCGTGAAAGAAGGGTGAAGTACCTGAGCTCCCAACTTGAGATACCATTTGTACTGAGCAGAAAATTCTCACAAAAGAAATGTAATTATCTGTGAGTGGTGTGGAGTGCTGTGGCTTCATCTGTCCTGCAATGTCAGGTAAAGGTGAAGACAGCCCACCTCCACACATGGTCAGGTGCTGCATTTTGCAGTTCTTGGTAGTTTTCAGTTCCAATTAAAGGAAAAAAAACGTGAGAGAGGATGATTTGGTATCCCACTGTTGGGAAAGAGGGAAATCAAAGTCTTCTTGCAGCACTATAGGGAAGGGCGGAGGGCAGCCGCAGCCCCGAGGTGTGGCTGCAGGTCAGCTCGGGCACTGCCCGTGTCTCGGCCGGGCACCTGCTGCTGGCACCCGGAGCACAGGGACGGGCAGCTGCTGAGCATCCTCCCCCGTGCGCTTTTCCTTACGCCTTCCATCCTATTCAGGTACCGCCCTAGTGCATGGCCACCGCTGCTCGCAGCAGCAAACTGCCTCCAGGTGCTCACGGAGAGCGTCGGGGATGCCGGATTTGGGGGACCAGTTTGAGGACTTTGCGAGTACTACCCACCCCCCGCACACCACCCTCCCCCCCCCCGCCTTCGCAGGCTGCTCCTCCTGCAATACAACACTGCCCTCTCACGGCTCCTCTGCTGCCGAAACCTCACATTTACAGGCAACGGCGACCTGAAAACCTAGGTTTTCAGGTTTAAATAACCCTCTTTACACTGAGGCAGCGCTCTGCAAGGATGCGGCCACCGCATCCCAGCATCCATCCGCTCCCTGGACCAAAGGCAGGAGAGATGGGGATAAACAAAAACTACAGGATGATTACCTTGGCCCATCGCCCCCAGCTCCAATGGGAATAATGCCCATCTACTGCCCCAGACAGCATCTGCTCCGTGCTGACCATGGGCTCTTCAGACCCCCGCCCTCTGCTTTGGCCATGCTGCAGAGGCTGGAAGCAGGCTGCTCTTCTGCCCTGTCTCGCTTCCTCCGCCTGGAGCACGTTACATTGCCCAAGCACATCAAGTGCGCCCATAAGGAACAGTGAGTTTTCATCCCTGTAGGTAACTGAGCCCTCAGGGCTCCCATCTTACAGCCCTCTTCATGTAGGCAGTTCTTCAACACAACACTCGCTGGATACCTCTGACACTTTCACCAACACAAGGTGCAAGATGCTATTCAAAATTAACTGTACAATCAATGCTGTCCTACAGCTTGTACTCCTGAACTGGAATTAGAGAAAGGGAGGTACAAGGAGAGCTGCTGATGGTGGACTTAAAGCTCTGAGCCTGGAAACTAGATGTGATCACTGCCCTCTCTGCAATGGCTCCAACTGAATTGTGCTTGGTAGAGCATCACCAACAGGCTGAGAGCCAGCACCCTTCAGAGCACTGCCGATCAATTTCAAAGCTGTATTTCTATTTAATGCAAAGGCAGTCTTCTTTCCTCCTCCCTTTGTGAAGGGCAGCGATGGAAGATCTCCTGGAGTTCAAAGCTGGGGTGTTGACACCATTTGCTATCCAGGTTGGCTGGGCATAGCCTCAGTCCCATCCTGGTCACCACACCCTCCCACTCCTGTTTTCTCCAATAAAACCTCTTTTGGAGGTGCAATTGTTGAGTGGCTGGGTTTAGTCCTTCCTTTGGAGGATGAAATTAAGGTACTTGGCTGTATTCAGCTTAGTGTTTCTTGTGCAGATTTATAAATATGAGGTAAAATATAACTCCAAGAGACTAATATTTGGCAAGGTATCAGCTAAAGTGGGAGGACATCTGAATGCACAAGAATGCTATGCTGGGAAGGCTGGGGAGCCCTGTAGTACCAAATCCCTTTCCAGCATCAAGAACAGAGATCTGAAGATCAGATCCAAAGGGAAAAAAAAAGAGGAATTTTGTCTCCTTCAGCTCCCTCAAACAAGCCCCCTTGCTCTGTTGCCCATTAAGGCATTGCCCCAAGCCATTCTTCAGATTCAGTGTGGGTGCCTGGCCCCACTGCTTACCTTCTGTGTTCAATTTGTTCCTCTCCTCCTGCAGAAACAGGGCTGGATGAGGTGGCTGGCAGGAAAACCAAGAATTAGGATGCGGGGCGAGGGTTAGGAAAGAAATTGCACATGCAATACCTGTATCCATTGTATGACTCTCATCCCCTCTACTTCGGAGGTGTTGAACTGAACCAAACAGCAAGCTCATTTTTGCTGTTTTCAGAGAAAAACGTAGGTGTCCAAAACTGGGAAATATTCTAGTGTAGGACTTAGTGTACGACTTGTCTGCTAGCAAGAGAAATCTCTGTACTGCTGGGAGATTTCCTTCAAGGAAAGAAAGGTTTAGAGATAATTTATAAGTACAAAAATGGATTACAGCATCCAATTCTTGTGTTTAATATCAGCTTATGTTCATTGTTTACTCTGTAAAGTTCTTGGTGTTCTCAATGTCTTATTTTACCTATCACTCCATTTGAAACTTATAAAAAGTTTGGGGACTTATCTAAAACAAGAGACACCAGACCACGCTATCAAACTGAAACCAATGGGGTGCCATGCTTCAAGGTTTCCTCTGCGACTTCTCTTCCGGCAGACAAATTTCAGCCTCAGCTAACCCAGAAAAAAGGTCAGCCAAGCCATCAAACATTTTAAAGCACAATTAAGACCCTAAATGAGAGAAGTTAAAGTTTAATGCTGGAACTGCACCGCCAGTTGATGCTCACCAATTACAAGGGTCACTTGAAATGTGATCGGCAAAACCGCTGCGTGTCAGAAAGCTGCCTCTGCTGATGGGAGAGAGGAAATTTTCTGGCAAGGCAAACAACCTTGCTCTAATAATATGACTGCTGCTATAAAAAGAAAAAAAAAAGCAATTCAAATTCAGTTCGGAAGAGCTTGAAGTTGATGCATTTTGATGCCCTTAGAATAATTCAGCTCCCACATGGGTGTGGTTATCCAAATGAAGTCAGAAATTAAGTCTTCATCCCAGGAATACAGCACTAAAGGACAAACCAAAGATTGGGAGGGGAGGGGAGAAGAGCCGACAAAATAGTCTAATTCAAAAATAACGTGCAATTTCTTTTTAATAATCTGTAATTTAATACCGATCATCATTTCCCAGCCTTATGAGTTCTTCAGCAGAACAACCTATTCTTAATATTAAAAGAAAAAAAAAAAGCACAATCAAAACTAAATGAAAAAAGAAAAATGTTCAAGCAAAGCATTTTAACATCAAAATGAACAGAAATAAAATGAGGATTGCATATTTGACATTCTCCTGCCGCAGCTGATTGCATCTGACATGCTCCTGCATTGTGTTTGATCTGAACAAACACCAGCTTTCTCAAGAGCAAAACATATAATGAAAGCCTCTTCTCTGCCATCCTCCCCATGCCAGACAGGACTGTTCTAGAGGATAAAGTACTGAAGTACCGTTGTAACAACATGAGTACCATCACAGTGCAGTTATTACCAACAAAACAAGAAAAAAGTTTGGCTCTAATACTCTCAGTAACTTTCCTGCCAAGTCACCACAGGAAGGACTGCTTTCCATTAAGGATCAAGGGTTTGCCAGGATCTGATTTCCCCCAGATTGGCCAAGGAAGGCATTTTAGGATTACACTGTGTATCCAGGCATGCTCTGACTTCAGCTCTGTTTACCCTAAGTCACAGAAGTTGGCTGTTTCTGGGAGGGAATGACCTTGATGCTGATAAACACTCATAAACATTATTTAGTCCCAACATCTCTTCCTGGAGTACAACTTCTGATGGGGCACAATCTCATGGGAAAGAGGCCTGGAATGGCTGCCTAACAGTTTCTAATGAACCTGTTCAGATAAGCTCAGACATCTGCTTATGGCCCCACAACACTCAAAAACCTCCATATTCCCTGTGTGAGTTTTTGTATGAGTATGTAAAGGTCTTAATGCATACAGGTCAGTGTTTCAGCTAGTGTAAAACATATAACATAAAGGGGCAATATCTGTTATTTGACACAGACCTAAGGTATATCAGATGCTAAGGAGTCCTCTGAGGATGTGAGGGAGTATCACAGTGCTCCACCTCCTCTGCAATATCGCCAGTTTCTGTAGGTGTTCAGTGGGAAGGAGAACGAGGGTGGAGGGAAAACAGTGAAGGGATACTTTAAATTAATTACTGTTAGACAAGGGGAATGGCTTTAAACTAAAAGAAGGGAGATCTAGGTTAGATGTTAGGAGGAAATTCTTTACTCAGAAGGCAGTGAGGCCCTGGCACTGCTGCCCAGAGAAGCTGTGGGTGCCTTATCCCTGGAGGTGTTCAAGGCCAGTGAAGCCGAGAATAGAAAAGCTGTTCTCACAATTCACCAGGGTGGATGGGGCCCTTGGCAGCCTGATCTGCTGGGGGCAACCAGCCCATGGCAGGGGGTGGAACTGGGTGGGCTTTAAGGCCCCTTCCAACCCAAACCCAAAGAACAAACCCAACTTCAGCCTCTCCTCCTATCTGAAGGAGCATTGCTGGGGTCCACACTTAACAACAACAACTTTCTTATCATTGACATACCTGGCAGCATTTTAAACCACATCATCTTAAGATGCTGGAAAACAAAATCAAATCTCAGATTTACCAACACCATCCATTTCTATTGACAGAAAATACGCAAAACACCATTGAAGACAATTGAGTTTGGGTCCTTTTTAACCAAGACAAAAAAAAAAAACAAAGAGCATGCCTAATTAAGTCACGTTCCAACACATATTGCAAAAAAGTCCTTAGCTCAAATGCCACCTTGACACATTAGCTATCTACTTTCATTACAGTCATCTTCATTTTTGGTGTATAATCTAAGTCGTAACATAAAGGTTTCTCTGTGGTTGTAAGAGGTGACATTATAAGTCATTACACCGCAGTTTATAATGCCAGTGGAATAATTTTGCATCAAGGGTTACAACTAAATTCTTGAAAGAGAACGATGTTATGGGAAGTAATTACTTCCCCCCCATACACACACTAGCTATTAAACTTTAATAACTCAGATATGATTTCAGGTTTCCTAGAAGACAGGTTTGCAGAGGTTTCTGTAATTCTTACATTTTGGCAGCCAGAAGAAAAGTATCTGGTAAATACTATTTCATTTATACAACAAGAAAGAATTGCAAATAAATAGAAAATGGGCTGTTCGTGGCAGACCAAAAGAAAGGCTTTTTCCTCAGCTCAGATCCCAGATAACAAATCTCATCTGATGGGCAGCTTGTGTGTCAGCTAATCCCATAAATATAGTTATTTAGACTAGAAACTGCAAGTGACATATGACTGCAGACATAGGAAGAGAAATCTAGTATGTACTTAAAAGATAAGATCAGAACCAGTGACAAACGCCCTGTAATTATTCCAGGCAGTTGCATTGGTTCCTTAGCTGATTTGAAAGACTGAGCCACCTCCTCTGAAGAAATATGCATAGCCAACTATGGGTATGCATGCATTTTAAAATAACTCGCTAAATTTGTCTCCTTGCCTGTTCTATAGCCTTGTCATTCTGCTTCTGTCAGCTCAACAGCAGGAGCAAAGCAGGGGACATCGACGACATTCCTTGGACCAGCCAGATCCAGCCTTTTTTGGGGACACAAAAGGAGTTTTGCTTCATTCGTTGTCATACCTGGAAATACCAGATTTTCACATAGAAGTAATGCATGAATGAATACCTTCCTTGAGCATAGCCATCTGCTTGAGGAAACTTCTACATCCTTTCTGTGGTGAACCGCTCATGGTGCCTGAACCTTGGATGAGTTGAAGTGGGTACTGCAGAGGAAAGAGCGTGGGGAGGAGGAACTGGCCTTCAGAGACAGGCAAACCTGTACCCACCTTAAAGAGAGGACCTGAGACTGCTCCTGTGAACTCTCTTCTATATTAAATTGTCTCAACGGGACTCTTTTGTTGTAAGAAATGAAACAGAGGAAGCTAGAGCAAGGCAAGCTTCCTTGCCTTGGAAGGAAAGCAAGGAAGAAAAAGGCATTCTAATGATTCTTAGCAAGAAAAACACTTTCTGCAGACTATGCACAGGTTTCTCTTTTTGTAGTGAAAGAAATTCTCAAATCCAGGACCATAAATGTAGTTTAGGGTGATTTTTAAATTATTTTTATTTTTTGATAGACAGCTTAGACAATGCTGCTGAGAGGAGGAGTCCTGCTCATTCCCCAAGGCTTTGGTCCTTGGAGAGATTCTTTGGAAGGATTTGCTGGACCATAGGTTTGGATTAGCAGAGACAGGAGGAAAGGAACCATGTAATAAGAAAGGCATAAAAAACTGAGTAACGCTTTTGCAAGGAGTAACGCCCCTGCTGCTAGCAGGATCCCATCAGCTGGCAACAAATGTGAGAGAAAAACCCTTGTGCTGCCTCTGAACTGCCAGCTTGAGCCTGCTACAGGAAAGGCAGAAGCAGCTCTGAGAGATCAGGAGCCTCTTTTGGTGGAGATGGGAACAAACTGAAAGGCCCCCTGAGACCTCCTAGGAAGTATTACGAAGTTCCCTAATAGACAAACTAGCACAGATTGACGCATCAGCAACTAGGGAGAGAGAGAAAGGAGAACTACACTTGAAGAAAACTTTTTAGGGTATTTAGGGCTAAGAAGGCTAAGAAAAGATCTAATCCCTATAAGGAGCTGTGTCTACCAGTTGATATTTAGCTCAACTTCTCCTGTGTCCATTAGAAACTGAAGATCAACAGTGGCATAAAAGCAAGTAAGCATACATGACCAAAAACACATTAAACTTGAACTTGGAAACAGATGAGAGGACCACTGGAAACACCTGTTTAGGTAGCAGCTCTCCAAGAGGAGTAATGTAGGCCAGAAGAGACAGCTACCTCTTATATGGAGCTTGGTGTAGCTCAGTGAGGAAGCGCTGATGGAGACTGACTGAGGTCCACAGCTTGGAGTCACGTCCTGCCAAGCAGGGCCATGGTACACATGGCTTGCTCTAAATGGCTCAGAAATTAAAAGCAGTTCAGTGGCACCTTTTGGCCCTACACGAAATCTCTAAGAGGAAGAAATACTGTTTCATTTCTGTTTTGTTTCACTGCAGTGCAAATATTTGACTTCTCAGACCATAACCATAAACCCTGCTTATCTAATCCAGACCATCCACCAAGACATTTAGGAATGTGCTAATCTTTACACCTAGGAATAATAAACATCAGTTAATATATTCCACCTCCCTGAGGACCAGGGCCTGCTGGCCTATTATGGACCACCAAAAGGACTTATTTTCCAGCTCCTTGACTCAAGTCAATAACATATGAGAGGCACTACAAAACAATTTGTTCTCTTTTTTTTTTTTTTTCATTTGAATGGGAAAAGAGATAAGGCTTTGCTCTTGGATGCTGAATTCGGTCACGGGTGGGACAGCCCTGAGACCTGCTGCTCAGTGAGTCCAGAGCAGCTCCAAGACCCATACTGATAAACAGGCATGCAGGAGCAAGGCTGCAGACACAGCGCACATTCATACTTCTGGCTGGAGTTGACTCCAACCAGTTTCTGGTTTTGAGCTGATGCAATGCTTCTGTCTGGATTTATTTATCAAATCCAAGAGTGCATCTCCTTAATGCCACACTCCTTATAATGCTAGGTGAAGGGCAGAGCTGACCCCTCAGGGTTGCTCTCTGCACCAGGGGATGGTTTTCCATCTTTCAGTGATAACTTTCCAGTTATAGCCATTCTCTGGTTAACAGCTTTGATTAACCTCAGAGGATTTGATGTACAGCCCCACCCTGCAACTCCTCTGTATCTGGTTCAGTAAGGATAGCACTCAGACTCACAAAAAAAACTCTTTATAGCCTGCATTTAGACTGGCTATATTTCAACACAAGGAATTTGAAAGGAAACATGTCTTCAGCATAGCAATAGACAACATGTAGGTTGGATTTTCTTGCTGTATGATCACCTCCACTGGGACCTTTGTATGAGCAGCTTCCACCAGAGACCTTCACCTAGCATTGCCAGCCACCCTCTAGCTACTTTTTGTCCTATGAAGTAACAGCTTCCTTTTGCTTATCCAGAGCCAATCCATAATAATATATCCAGTCCATAATGTTACTGCATAACCAACTCTGTCCATCACAGAAGGAGCAGGAATGGAGCCTCAGAGAGTGTTTGGATGCACTGTTTTAGGCACTAGATGTCAGTGTTTTACCTACACTTATAGAAATCTCCAGCCACAGTGAACGACTTACCCATAAATAAACCAATGCATAAAAACTTAAGTCTCTTCCAGTACCAAAGCCACATCGAAACCACAGCCAACTCTCCTTCTCCCAGTGGGACAGAAGGTTTCCAAAAGAAAGCAGTCCTTCTCCCCCTGCATTCCCTTTCTTATGCCTGGAAATAATAGCTTAAAGAAGAGAAACAGTCAAAAAAAAGGCACGACACCAAAGGTCTCTTACTTCCACCTCAGTGAGTACCTGCCAGCACCAGCTGGATTTAAACAACTACACCCATTTGCTAAGAGCTGTTTAACAGATCTACCCAACAACTTCTAATTAATAACTACCTAACAAATTCTAATAATTAAAAGGGAATGGGCATTATTTTTGTTAAGGTTCTAAGTTGGATAAACAAAGTGGGTACATATTTGCAGTAGCAAAAAAAAAAAGTTCTACAACTTTGCCTGAAGGAATTTTGTTAAGATGCTGAACTGCTTTTAAAGTCAGATAAGAATATAAGGTTCAAAAGAACGCTGAAAATATTAACTGAGGCCGATATCATCAGAATGTGAATTAGAAAAACAAAAAGATTGCTTAAAAAAAATCAACTTATTAAAAACATTTTAGCCCAAATATATTGCAGCCCATCTTTATCTCATTATCAAATTAGCACTGCATTGTCTGGTTTAAAATACAGCTCTATGACTTCTCCTTGTGCACGCAGGATCTGCCTGCGCCTGCCAGTTTCAAACTGGGGAAAGGAGGGGAGGAAAACAGCCCGTTTATAAGCCTTTTTGCCCCTGTCTCAACACAAAGAAAAATACTCCAGCATCACCAAACTCACACCATTCACTCAAAAGTTAAGGACTCCTCACAGTATTTAACTAATACATCTGCATACCTGCCATCAAGGTCATCCCGTACATGGTTGCCTTGTACTAGTTAAATTCTCATCCTCCTGAAATCAAAATTTTCAGTCTCTTAAGATCTCTGAAATAAATTCTGGAGCAAATTGCCATGTCAATG
This sequence comes from Numida meleagris, assembly GCF_002078875.1. Classification (NCBI taxonomy): domain Eukaryota; kingdom Metazoa; phylum Chordata; class Aves; order Galliformes; family Numididae; genus Numida; species Numida meleagris. The sequence goes on along the minus strand of NC_034413.1, from coordinate 37,662,436 downwards.
CATTGGGCTCATTATACAATGTCAAGTATGTGGCACCAGTACTCAGTGCCAGCACAAGGGCCTCGGGGGAAAGGCAGGGGAGTACCATTGCTGCAGAAAGATCAGTGCTAATCTTGTTATGTCACTACTCATAAACAAAGAGTTGCACGGGTCGTACAGACACCAAGCAAGTACAGAAAACTGAGAAACTTTACTGAGAAGATAGGGATAGACTCATATTTGAATTTAAATCTAAGGCTAAGCCATCCTCTAGAAGAACGCATCAAGGATCTTTGCGCTTTAGAGGTAGCCGGTAATGATACGACCAAATTCCAAGCTACATTTATGGCTTATTTTCAGACAAAGCCAGGCAGAAAGAAAAAAAATTAAAAATCCAATTTTCTGCTCTACTTCCTAGAGAATAAAAAAAATCCCCTATCAGTGACCATCTAATGATCCATCCCATCTCAAATGCTGAAAACTCATTAGTGTTCCTACAGCTTCATGAATCCAGGCCTTGAACCAGTGCAGTATGAACACGTCCCAGGCAATCCAATCACTGTGCTTCATTATATCCCTGCACGTGCTGGGGAGGATGGGCATCCATTACTGACACTTAGCAGAGCGCTTTTTGGAGTGGAAGGCAGATACCGAAAGGAGAAAGCAAGGATACCCAGAGCCAGCAGAATGGCATGGAAGCAGTGAAACACTTTTTTTTTTTTTTTCCTTTTTAACACAGGGCACAACTTTTGATTTAAGAAGCTTGGAACACAATGAAGAAGTCTCTCCATAGAGGAGCACCCCTGGAAGCATGCAGTATCGGTGCTGGGAGCCCAGCCTCCTGCTCTTGCAGTGAGTGGCTGGGGATTGCACCTGGACGCCTTTTGCTCTGTGGCTTTAACAGCAGCTCAAAGGGTCCCCAGTGGTTCAAGTTTGAAGGAAAAACAATGTGAATTGACATTTTGACTTGTTTGTTGTCTGGAAGCAATAAATCAAACGATCCACCATAAATCAGTTTTATATCGCAGGACAAAATATCAATTTGCTTTGGTGAAATCCATTCTCCTTAAAAAGTCAAGTCAGCTCACTGAGAGAGAAAAAAGGTCCAGAAGACAGATGCTGCAGGACTTCAACAATCCACAGGGAGTTTATTTTTACACTGCGTTGAGAGCAGTTGTCAGCACCTTGCTTCTGGACTGCTGCGGCAGCAACTCCCACCGACACCAGAAACACAAAATCCAAACAAAGCACCACTAAAAGAAAGCTGCGACCACATCAGATTTTTTAAAACAAAGCACTCAAGACTCTGAAATCTTATGAATGAGCCATCAGCTGTGCACGTTTAGTTTTGCAGGCAATGCAGAACTAATCCACGAACTGCTTGCTTGACATAAGCTTTTCCTTAGAGCCAGGCTAGCTTGGACTGGATCAAATTGATTGAGAGCCCTCAGCCACCCCACCACTGCATAGAGACCTCATTCATAGAAACATCTTCCAGTCTGGAGACCACCAAAGCATGCAAGAAACACAAGCTAGCAAGCTGTCTGTGTAAGGCAGAAGGCAGAAATCAGAACTGCTCTGTGCAATTCCAACTATTCTGTTGTAAAAACATATGTAGAACATCCCCAGGATTTTAATCTCCTTTTTGAGTGATGCTTAAGATTCAGTTCAAACCTGTGGCAAATATAAAGTGTTCGTATTCATGTCCAGTCCCTAGGAAATCAGTGATGATTTTGTTTTTGATTTCAATTAGAGAACAATTACTGCAAGACTTGATGAGCTAGTTAAGCAACAGGTTCTCAATTATTTTATACATGGCCATTAACAGCTGCAGTTTCTGCAATTTGCCAGTGTTTTATGTTTATATTTTAACTCATAAGTTTCTCCCCCTTTCTATCACATTCAACAGCGTCTCTGTTTCACTGTTTCAGAAAAGGGTCACTTTCCACATAGCCATAGCTAATTAACACTGGATTGGGGGAAAACAAAGACTAACCCCCCCACTTTGACTAACAAAAGACCTTAGGACATGTGACCAAGGGGTTGTTATGTGGGTGTAGAAGGTTGTAAGCACGTACAATAAAGGGTCGTCGTTCTGCACTAGCAGCGGAGTCCATGCTTCATTGCCACACTGGATGAGCAACCTCCAGGATTTTCCTTCCACACAATAGTAAAGCAATACACTCTCATGTCATTATACACTTCTGCTGAAGTAACCCTACTGACACCACAGGCAAGAGGTAAAGGAAGCTGAGTCAGAAGAGATTGATGGGAGCTTAAAATGGGGTGGGAATGAGACAACATGTAAGGCTGAACTAAAAACCAATGTTCTGAAAATAGCTCCAAGGAGCCAATATTCAGATGGCACTCTGACTTGTTCGCACTCACCTGCTGCAGTGATTTCAGTGCCTTTACTTGTTTTGAATTATTTAGGACCCCGTGGCAAGGGATTTCTCATGAAGTCTCCAGCAGAGGAGAAGCCTGAAGAGGACTGTCTCATTTGCATCAGCTCTTGAAGAGTTTCAGTTCCCCAGTTTCAAACCCTCATTTTGAGCGATAACATCTCCAAACTTACATACAAACCTCCTGGAAGGATACGTACACACTGCTGCTTCCACTGGGCTGTGATACTCTTTCCCTTTTGTTATCAGGCACCTGCAAATACAAAGTTTTCTTGCAAATATGCACATAGATGTCACTCTGAAAAGCTACTCTTTGTGCATTAAACAACTCCTTTGTTCTTATTCTAGAACTAGAGCCAAGCATGCTCGCTTGGCTGTTGCTCATTTCACCTATTGTATGGCACTTTTAGGCAACTGCATAATATACAGACAGTACTTACAGAACCCAGGTGCTGGAGCCCAGTGGGGGGCTTTGCAACACAGACTGCTATCAGCTGGTTCCATCCTGTACTGCATCCCCAGGGCTGGCAATGCACATATGTGTAAATTCCAGGGATGCATATTCCAAAGCACAACCGAATTAAGTTACCAGTTTGCTAAAGTAAACTTTCTTCCCCCTTTTCCCATTTAATTCACAAGTCTCTTGTATACCTATCACTTTCTCATGTATGATCTGGGTGTGGAATTACGCTGTGAATGCTTTGTCTGAATACATTCTGACTTCACGTTCAGTTGCAAACAGACTGCAAGAGACTGAGATATCACTGTTGATTTGGGTTGGGTGAGCCGGGGGAATTGGAACACTGTTTTATAACTCATTTGGTATCAGAACTTCAAAAATTCATTTCATCAGCTACATTTTAAGACTTTTTGGCATAGACAATTTTTCTCCGAAGTAATTGTGTTAGGACAAATTTTCAACAATTTGTATGGGACAGAACAAGGATGCAGATACAGAAGCCTGGTCAGTATTTGCCAAAATATTGTTCCCACTTCTCTATGCCCAAAGCAGTTAGAAACTCAGTCAATTAGCTTTCCTCCCTAAGAACTAAAATCAGCTTCTTAAATAGCACTGCACTGTCACCGATCAATCTGCCAACTGTCCTCTTAGAGCTATACCTCAGAGTCTTGCAGGGAAATGTTTTCTGGTTTCTTGCATGGGCAACCCTGACGTAGTTTTGTCAGCCACAGCAGACTATATAGAGAACTACAGTGAATTTTGAAGAAAACAAAATGGATAATTTCACACCCCGTTAAACTAATAATTTCTTTCTGCATTACTGGACTTGGGCAATATTGTTCTCATCCCTGCTCAGCTTTCTACAGCCTCAAACCCATTATTGTGGAGCAATCTTAATTAAATACAAACACTTTCCTCATCAAAACACTGTCTAAGGAATGTCAAACCTTGTCTCCTTGGATGCTATAAGGGGCCCATTATGTTATCTAAACACTTCCAGAAAGCATTGCAAGGCACCGCAAATCACAGCGTTATGAACAGGCACTCAGAGTGCTCTCATCCGTATGTTCCCAGCCCCCTTAGATGCCCCACCAGGATGTATCTGTAGGGGTAGACACGGGCTCATCCCCCTCAAAAAGCAGCAGCAGAACACGCTATTTCCCATCAGCCTTTGAGGCTGACTAGAAACAGAAGAGAAATCCAAATTCCCATGATATAAGACCAGCCTTGCAGGAGTTGAGGAGATGTCATCTATTCCATAGCTGCACCTTTGGAGCTGCATGGGAAGCCAGATCCCCAACATGCTGTCCTCTTCTGCTAAAGGTGCAAGCTATTTAAACCACATAAGTAGCAATCAGCTGCCCCAGCTTGGAGCCACGAGCACCTCTCCAGCAGATAACTGCCCTGAGACATTTGTGCAAGGCCTCCAGGGAAGTGCCAGAGAAAATGTAGGGGTCTCGGTCCCAGGAAAATTAACCCATCCATTTTGTTTGCCAGAACCATGCAGATTGAAAGGGGACTTCCACAAATCTTGTGAATTGCTATGAGTCAGCTGATGTCAGCAAATATTACCATCATTTGGAGGTTGGCCTTTGCTCCTGGGCATGTACTGGGACTCAAACTGTGCCAACAAATCTCTTTACACTCAGCTGGAAAATGGGAGCAAGTTTTCAAAAAGGAAGTTTGCAGTTTCTTCCGCGGTTACCCCTTTCGTTTTATATAAACCATTTAAAACACATTAAATGAGAATGAACATCACACGTCCTGAGACCAAAAGCAGTTCCTATTAAATACTGATGGGAACAACTCCCATATCAAAAGGCAGACACCAGCTTTCTGCTGCATCACACCAAGCCTTACACACTTACATTCTTTCTTTGCCTTGTGTAGACTGACATGTTTTAAGTGCATTTCTAAAGACTTGGGTCTCTTACTCTGATTATTCTCCTGCCACTGGCCATTTACAGAGCTCCTCTGGTGCTGCAACACACTGGAGAAGAGCCACCTTCCCTCCACACCCTGCCACCACCCCAGACAGCTCCAGTTCTTGCTAGAATGCTTTTTTTTTTTTTGGTCATTCCAAGTTGCTTTTCCCACCGTCCGGGAAGATGTATGTATAGGCTCACATGACTCATCTCTTTGTGCTCAATCAGAATTTCACATCTGAACCCTGATGGTCTGATCAAAAACATCACATCTCTTCCTGCTCCCAAAGCCAGCATGCCCATGTAAGGCCTGGTGGGAGCTGAGCTTGCTTGTAGCACTGCATGAAACACTCTGGGCAGGGCTTCCGGAGACAGAGAGAGCAACCAAAGTGGATAACATATCTTGCCAGAGTCTGAGGACAGACATTTCTCCCTCCAAGAGGGTGGATATCCATTGCCAGTAACAAATATATGGATCTGCTGGCAGGCAGCTGTATGAATGACTATTATAGCAGCATCCCATACATCCCTTCTAATAGAGGCTCTCAAAAAGGCTTGTTTTTTACATCATTTCACACAGTCTGACATAAGATTCATTCCTAGTGCTATTTTTAGTAAACTAATCTGTGTTTGGAAGCAGTTTTCCCCCTAGGATATTTCTGGGTGTTTGAGAACCAAAACAAGCTAATCATTTGTCATCCCTGACTGGAGAAGGTTGCTTATGACCATTTTAGCACCTCCCAGTACTTAACTGTCACAAAGAAGTGATGGTTCTCATTGAAGTTCAGCAAATAAGTTGTCATTAAGTTTCCATTGCACATTATTGGTTTCATACTAAGTCACAGGAAAGCAACAGCTCCTGGTTGGACTTGGGAGAGTTCTGAGCTGCTATCTGTCACACAGCAACATAATGTAGCAGAAAGGTTCAACCTCTATGCCATACCACCAACATCCCTCCCTGACAACATGGACCAATGTAATAAAATAGGAGGCAATACTTTCAGAGCAGCCACTGTACTTCACCCAGCTGTGGTAACTGGAAAAAGCTCCTAAATTACTCAGATGTCTCAGAATGATAGCATAGTCCATCTTGATTTAAAGTTCTGAAGTGAGGAAACAGGCACCTGTAAGGACTGATACTCTTGCAGTGCTCAATTACTTGCCATTAGGTTCTCCATCCTATTTATCCTCCGAGTTTGTCTAGCAACTGAGAGAAATAGACTATTTTTGAGCATTATTTAATGTGGTGCAAAAAAACTTGGTGCTGTAACAATAATATTACTTCTTACAAAGGATCCCATGTAAAACTTGTGTGACACTTGCTGTTATCCCTGAGACGTTCATTTCACTTGCTATCCTGCACCCAAAAATATGGATCATTTTAAATATCCATGGATACTTTGTATGCATATATTTTCATGATTTTAATAGGATTTCTCCCCCTCTGTGAAGCACCATGAAATGTAATATTTTCCCCAGAATGGGCCGTGAAATATGTCTACCTTATCAGCAATTTGTATAGAACTTGCTTGCTGGATTGTTTGACTCACTGCATGCCTCCCTCCCACATTCAGTCTATTGGGCTGCTGTTAGAAGACACATTGTTTAGCCTATTTTATTTTATTTTTTAATGGTAGTTGCAGTCTCAAAGGGATACACAGCATTTTATTGTGCATGCACATGTTTCTGTTTAATTGCCAGAGCTTAAGGAAGAGCATTATGTCTGATTCTCTCTGTTGGAGTGACTATAGTGCTCAAGCACACAGCTACGATACCCTGATGTCTAGAAGCCCCACATACAGCTCAAGATCCTGATGCAGTTCAGAGGGAAAAAAAAGTCCCTGCTCAACAACCACATTAGAGTCTGAGTCCAGGTGCAATGCCAGAGCACCGGTGACCTATAAATAGGAGATTTCTTCTGCTGAGAAGATCTTCAATATGAAAAATACCAGGTTATCCATGGATTTGAGGTTCATTCATCTGAAAGAGAGACCTCCAGGAATAAAAAAAATGGTGTTCTGATTGCCCCAGACTGTAATTTAGTTTCGTATCTGCAAGTTTCAGGTTTTGTTCAAGTACATAATGGTTTGGTGGAACACTTCCCAGCAGTCCTGCAATGCACACTCCTTAATAGCAGAGAGATCATTTATTGGAGAGAATGAACATATTCTTGCATAAGCTTCTTTTGTATAAGAAGTTTCAAGGATATGAAAGCAGCAATTATCCTCACCTTGGCTAATACAATTAAGAAATTCTGAAGTACTGAGAAAACTCTAGTGGAGTTAGACTTCGAAAATTGTCTAACTATGAGTTGTCATTTTCCTGTGAGCTATAGTTAGGTCAAATTAAGTCTGAGGTGCAGGGAATGATTGAAAGGCAGTCAAAGGCAGCGGGGTGGGCTTTCCACCGCTGTCTGTCCCGGAGCAGGACCCAAACTCTCTGCCAGCCACAAGTTACAGGCACTCGTGAGTTTTCAGGGCATCAATCAAGCTTTTCTGCAAACTTAAGCAGAAACATTACATTTTTAGTGATAACCACAAAACTAATTCTACTCCCCATCCAAAGCAGAAATGCCTTAGGTAACAGGAACAATGCTGCTTCACTAAAATCTCTCTTGCTGACTCCAGCTTTTGTGGAAGAGGTAGGTTGGTGCTTACAGCACAGCACAATTCAAATAATTTGTCTTTGATATCAGGTAGGAAAAAATATGGCAGGATTATTACTGCTTCAGTACCATCAGTAAGAAACAAAGCAGTCATGGATTAGCGCTGCATTGAATTTAAGGCAGCAGCAGGCATGGATCATGGATGAGCATAGGTAGGAGTATGCATCCAGAAAATGCAGTCCACAAGAAGAGGGTGGAAAATGCAATCTGAAGAAGAGGAGGGCATATAGAAATCCTTACATGACTACTAGTGTGTCATGGTTTTGTGATTTTCGGTTATTGGTATTCCACATCATAACATCATGTAGTGGACATACCTAGTTCTCAGAAGAGAAGGACTACTACAGTCCCCACGGTACTTTGCTCCTTTGTTACCATTTTCCAGCCGGAGGGAAAAGATAGAAGCTCGCAGTATAAAAACTTGCAGATCACGAGACCTCGTCCCTTTTTCCGCCGTCTCTCGTCTTGGCAGCACCTCGCTCTCCAGCCGTCTTATCGTCGGTAGTAGAGTAAGGCCTACCTTGATTTTGGGACATTCTCTCTCTCTGTATTGGATTTATCAGCTTAAATTGTAATTATATTGTATTATAGTGTGTTGTTTTGCATTCCGATATCTTATTTAGTAAATTAGTTTGTTTCTCCTCAGATTGTTGCCACTGTTCTTTGCTCCCAGGGCCATCTCCCTACCCTTTTCCCCTTTCCCCTTTTCCCGGGACGTGGGCCCTTGGGTCCCCCGTCCCCTTTGTCACGGAATCGGGCCTAACGCCCGTAAACCATTGACATAGTGAGAGAAAGGAAATGACTTCCCTGAAGTGCTTGCAAGTGCTGGAAGGAGAGGTTTATCTTGCGTTAGAAAGCAGATGTTGAATGATGACAAGGAAGCAGCCCTCTGCGGCTGGGGATGCTGATGAACGTTCATCAGATCTGCCTCAGGTAGATGTTGTTTTCAGGCTTATTTTGCCCGAGCAGAGAGGGCTGAGATTTCAAGGCCCTTGATCTCCAAAGTACAGGAATAAAACACACTAAGTTTCAAGACCTTTGAAAAAGAATTGATATCCACTGTTTAGAACAAGTAGTATTTCCAATTCATTTTGAAAGACAATTAACTGAAAAATAGGATGAGTTCTATCTTCCTATTGGCTTAGTTATACTCGATTGCTTTGGCTACAGTATGCATGTAATTTCAGATTTTGTTTGGGAGAGTAATGAATGCAAAGCTTACCACACAGGCTTCCTTAGATCTGCTGCTGGCAGAGCCCTGTGAGGGGATGCTCCTGACAGCCTCATGAAAGCTGCCCTTCCACCCACTGCAAGGTTTGCCTGTATGTGTGTGCTGATCTGATGATAATCCAAAGTGCTTTTTCAATGGTGAACTGGATAATACTTACAACATGGGGATATCACCCCAGCCTTTGGGATCCATCCAGCTCCCAGGTGCTGAGAGCAGCTTACATTACACTTATTTCCCCAGCTCCCCGTTATCTTAGTGTTAACATAACTTGTGAAGAAAGTTACATTATCATTAGCAAGAGAGACCCAAGAGATCCAAGTGTTTGTCCCGGATAATCTCCCTCCTTATTAACAGCAGACTTATGCAGGCATCAGTGATTCACCTGTAGTTAAATGGGTAGAAGCTTTAATTTACAACAAGGGATTTATCTGGAAAGGAAGGAAAATAATTTCATGCCTCATTGTTTTTCCATGATCCCATTACACCAGGGGATGATGCTTCCATTGTATCACTCAAACATGAGATAAGCATACCTCACCAAGGTCTGCCTTCTTTCTCTGCTACACTGGAACATGCAAGTGGTTGGAGACAGGAGGGTCTGAACACTTGATACATCTAAAGCACACAGAAATGCCTTTGCATCTGAGCAAAGGAAAGTCGTGGGGAAGGAAGAGGTGGGAGGAGGTTCAGTGTCCACCAGGCATGTGAGCCAGCACAAACTGGTGCAGAAGGTGAAGGAAAGGCCCTTGAGTAGCCTGAGGACTCTCCATTTACTGAGCATCACAGGTTTGCTGCAGGGCAGAGATGTCAGAGCTTTTCACAGGAGAGGTTGTGAAGATCCTTTTATAGGAGGCAATAAGCACAAAGAAGTTTCCAGTGGTCTTCCTCCTCTTGTATAGTTACACAGTTCGGTAATTGAGGTGAGGAATCTGTCCCATGAGCAGCAAACTCACTGAAATCTAATTTTCTCTGTTTTTGTGCATATCTGAACTTGTTGGAAGATAAGAAAGGGTGAATCCACGCAAGAAGCCTGCTCCTTCCTGGGAACCCTCAGTGCAGAGCACTGCTGCCATTCTCTTAAGGCCTGAGAAAACCATAGAATTCGGCATAAATCACAGAATAGTAGGGGTTGGAAGGGACTTCATCCAGCCTCCCCAGGCTGCATGAAGACACAAAACTTTTGTTTACTAAAATCATAGCACCAGGCATTGCCCAAACACTGTAGATCCTTCGTACGAGCTGAAGAACATTATTTTATTATGTTAATGCAGCACCATTTTGTACACTGATCAGCGGAAAAGGTAGAACCTTAAAATCTATTTTAAGAGATTAAAAAAATCCACAAGGTGTCAAGCAGTTTGACATTTAAGTTATCTGCAAGACGAACAACATTGAACCCTTAAAATAGCTCACGGGCACTCAGCAAGTTTTTTCCACTGCATTCAGATATGCATCTCCTCAACAAGCATGACACCCCATCTTGTTATGTTTTAGTCCCCAATGTGGGCATTGTGAAGACACAGTCTCAAATTCTTTGGGGTGCAAAGGCACCACTGTTTCCTGAGCCACCAGCAGCTGGGCTTTCTGCCTAAAAGGATTATGAACAAGGAGGTAACAAAGCTCACCTTCGAGTTACTATATTTCCCCGTACGATCCAAGCCAGCTCTCCTGGAGGCAGCATCCTCTTGAAAGCCATGGGACAGCAGCTGCAGCTATTGCTTTCTCCATTTCACCTCTGAAAAAGTTGATAAACTAGGTTAAGACTTTTGGGGGGATTTTCTGCTAAATTTCAGACAGAATTGAGAAATGCTGCTATAATACTGCAGATTGCTGGCAGCTGAACTCCTCCCCCCCAGACAGATACAGCTGTGTCTCATTTCTGATGAGCACCAACACCAACACCAACACCAACACCAACACCAACACCAACACCAACACCAACACCAACACCAACACCAACACCAACACCAACACCAACACCA